>NC_044386.1:64185546-64453046 GCF_006542625.1 Nomascus leucogenys | reverse complement strand
ATTCCTTCAAGTTTGATTGTAAATTTTGTAAATTCTGACTGAATAACAATAATTCTTTCCAGTGTGTTATTAGAAATTTAGTCAAATGACCACAGAATTACATAAACAGTGCATTTTATCTTGGGAATCCCTGAGCTGTACTTTCACTATGAAAGCAGTTGCAAATTCCATCCACAATCATTAAAAAAATTGGTACCTTACCAAAATTCACCTTGCACAGATGGTTTTTTTTTTTTAATTAATAGGGAAGACCATAATAACTTTAACTTATTTAAATAACGGTGGTTTTTGAACATTCGTGATTCCATGCCCCTTTTATACATGGGGTGGACTGCTTATCTCAAAGTGTTCTGGCAATCAGCCACTATATTTCTAAAATTAAAAAGGGGATTGAAAACAATCAGCTTTCAGAGGAATTGGAACCATGACAATGTGTTTTGGATTAATTTACAAATATATGTATACATTTAAGGCCAAACTGTGGAACTAGAGAATTTCTACTACATAGTCTACCATATGCATTCTTCTCCTTTATTAGAACAGACATCATATTGAAATAATAAACATGGGAAGCCTTCACTTCTTCTTTGATGTATATTACTAAATGTCTGACTGGCTCAAATTTAAAATAAACTTTGGTATGCTTGCACTTGAAAACTGGAAGTAGACCACAAGCAATAATTTGTTGTCAGTTTTCATATTCTTGGACTAAAGCTATAGTTTAGTCTGTTCACTTTGGGGGCCAACCCACTCTAGTCCAGTGGCCCAGAGGTGGCTCAACTTACTCACAAGAGCACACATCACTGTAACCTGATAGCAATGATTAGGATGCCCCTCATCAAGAAAGAGCCAGCATAGGTTAAACTTTTTCACATCTCGAAAGAATTCTAAAGCCACTGTTGAATAGAAGTCAATCACAACAGTCCTCTAACTTTGAATATCAACTGACAGCTGTTCAAAAAGCTAAGAAGACATGTATGGCTTATGACTTCATGTAGATAGAAAATGTAATTACCATTCTTCTAAGGACTCATTTGAAAGTAAGCTATCTTTATTCAAGATACTGACCTTAGGCCTTCTTCTTTTTTATTTTCCTTTTGCGGTTAACTAGGTTTGTCAAATACATGGAAATAGATCTACAATATCCTTGGACTACATCACTGGGACTTTTTATGGGTGAACCAAAAATAGTCAACTTCTTTTGTGATTAAACCCTCTGTGAAGATATCCAAACTGAAACTGATTTATCATAAACTTTATTCTGTGTTGAAAGAATTTATATTGATGTTTTGAAATTTTAAGTGATACCTCGAATCACCTCATAAATTAGATATGTACAATGAATGAAAAAGCTGGTATCTGGAAGGCTAAAAATTTGAAATTAACCTAAATGTCTATCAACTGGATGACAGTTGAATAAAATGTGAGGTTCTCACGAAAAGGTTGTCCCCATATATTATTGAGTAAAGAAAGCAAGTTGTAGAGCAATATGTATCATCTATTTCTGATGAATAAATAAATAACATACACACATATCTATGCTTGTAGTGCAAAAAAAATCTGGAAAAATATACACTGAATCATGTTGTGTAGGGCATCGAGTAGAAACTTTTTGTTTATATACTCCTATATTGTCTATGTGTGTACTGCTTTAAATAATTTTAAAAATATAATATCAATTTTAAAATTATAATTAATTATATAACTATATAAATTAATTATAAATTAAATATAAATTAACTATAATTTATATACTTCATATTTTTAAGAAACTATGGTCATTTAACTTTTTTTTTTTTTTTTTTTGAGACGGAGTCCTGCTCTGTCCCGCAGGCTGGAGTGCAGTGGCGCGATCTCCGCTCACTGCAAGCTCCGCCTCCCGGGTTCACGCCATTCTCCTGCCTCAGCCTCCTGGGTAGCTGGGACTACAGGCGCCCGCCAACACGCCTGGCTAATTTTTTGTATTTTTAGTAGAGACGGGGTTTCACCGTGTTAGCCAGGATGGTCTCGATCTCCTGACCTCGTGATCCGCCCGCCTCGGCCTCCCAAAGTGCTGGGATTACAGGCTTGAGCCACCGCACCCGGCCTAACTTTTTTATACAATGAGATATTCTCTTGCATTGTGGTAACTTTTTCATGGACCTTTTTTAAAGCAAGACATCTCCAAGATCAGTTCTGCCTCTTAAGTTACCTTCCTACCCTGTAAGTCTGACTCACTTGCTGGTCTACAAAGCTGACCAGATGAGTGCTGACTGAACAATGCACAATTTGTCAAGTTACTTCTGTGACAGTGTAATACAATCATTTAGATAATGGTCAAGTAACTTGTTGGGTAGAATCTTAGTTTGAGGAAATGCATGGAAACTGATCATTATGCGTGGAAACTGATCATTATGATGACCTCTTCCTTTTCTTTGCTCCCCTCCACGATATATATTTTATAGAGTTAATCCAGGTGACCTTCATTTTGATGATGGCACTCATTCCTGAAACCCTCTAAGTAATTTCCCTAATGTGGATAATAAAAATGCACTGGGCAGGTATCATTTATTGATCTGGGACTATGCTTACTAAAATAGGGTACAGGCAGACATGCCAAGGACTTAAGCCCTGAATAAATAAATGCATCTTCCTGCAATGCCGAATTTATTCAATGGTCCTTAATTTAATACGTTTTTCTTTTTTAAATACCTTTTTATTCTGTAACAAGAATTCCTATGCTATGAATAGAATGTATATTGTCATGAATTTTGAAGGTAAAACAAGAAACAATTAAGATATTTTAAACCAATCCCATCCTTGTAGTGGAAGACAATCACCTTTCCACTAAATTCCCATAGCAATTTACTTGGTATTCATAATTTTTAGCTTTTCATTGTTATGCTTTATTTACATCTCTGTTAAGTATAACTTCCTTAAGGTAAAGCCTTGGGATTTTTAACTTTTGTGTTTCTCCCTCATTCTTTCTCAGTGCCTCTAAATATTTGTAGAAAGAATGAAAAAAATTAGACATAAGTTCTCATTCAAGCTTTGTTACTTTAAACAAGACTGTGCTTGGGACGCAGTCTCTGTTATGGTAAAATGAGAGAAGGTTAACAAAGATATACATGGGATATAAAACACCTATAGAGGTTGTAATAACAAGGTTTGTGATGCTTAATTTTGAATCTCTCTGACTCTCTTTCTCTGACAAACATATACACACCCCTCTCAAGTTGTCTAGCCACTACATCAGGATGTAGTAAAAATCCTTCGCTATTCTACTGCCAAGATAACTCCTGTTTCTAGCTGAAGCACTTCTGCATGAAACAGTATGTATCTCTTGATTTGTGTTTCTATATTCAAATTTCTTATTTTCTGGATGCCTCATCCTTGTCTCTAGCTCTTGAAATCAGAACCACAAAACATTAAGAGTCAAAAGATTTTGGGGCCGGGCGCGACGGCTCACGCCTGTAATCCCAGCACTTTGGGAGGCCGAGGCAGGCGGATCACGAGGTCAGGAGATCGAGACCATCCTGGCTAACACGGTGAAACCCCGTCTCTACTAAAAATACAAAAAAAAAAAAAAAATTAGCCGGGCGTGGTGGCGGGCGCCTGTAGTCCCAGCTACTCCGGAGGCTGAGGCAGGAGAATGGCGTAAACCCGGGAGGCGGAGCTTGCAGTGAGCCGAGATGGCGCCACTGCACTCCAGCCTGGGCGACAGAGCAAGACTCCGTCTCAAAAAAAAAAAAAAAAAAAAAAAGAGTCCAAAGATTTTTGGACAGAACTTGATCTGAGACCTAATTTATGTAAATAAGGAAACCGAGGCTCACAAAGCTTAAATAATCTACATCAGGTCATATAAATTGGCTTTGGTAAGAGTTGGGATAGCCACCTGCTCTCCTAACATTTAGTGGAGGACTTTTCCACTCTAACATTAATGTTTGTAATTGAAATACCACTTCCCCTTTCTTTTTGATAAGAGTGCCCTGATTTTAATTTAGGGATGTAGTCAGTGGTGGCTAAGTGACTCAAGTTTAGCCAGTCAACACAAATAATCATGCTGTTTGCATTAAAGATGGAACCCAAGTTAGGTTAATGAGAGTCAGTTATGAAACTGTTAAAGTGTTGTTTTTTCACTGGGGTTACTAAGTCAGTAAAATGTGTGCCTGGAGTTAGTAATGGCTATTATTGTCACTGAATGAAGAGAACTTGATTGAGAATGAAGCTCATGCAGACAAAAGCAGAGCCAGCAGATACAGAAAATATATTCCTAACATCGTTTCTACACCCAAATTAAGCTTTACCTAAAAGTAACCACCTTTTACCTTTCAGTCACTTCAGCCAATAAATTAGTTCTGAATAATAAACATAGCCCGATTTGGATTATGTGGACCTTTTTCAGTTTATTCCCTTTTCCCCTCCCGCTAGAAATGATTGTTAAAAAAAAAAAAAATGGAGAAGCATGAGGAGGAAAAGGAGCAGGAAGAAGAAAAAGGAAAAGAATAAAAAAGAAATAATTCATTTTGCTTTAATTTCTATGGCAATACAGACTCTGGTCAAAGAGCAAAACCTTTAGAATTGAAGATTTTTTAAAGTTTATCAGAGTAGTGATCCCAATAGATTTTTTAAATCATAAAATTTGAAAGATAGAGGCTTAAGCATGCAATGTATATGGAAGTGTGAAAATTTTGTATCTAAATTTGAAAAGCAAAGGATAAGGTGGAATTTTAACGATGTTTCTTAAAATGACCATAGAGAGTACATTTTAGCATGTTTTTTGTGTAAAGCTGAAACTCTAAAGTGAGATGAATATAAATTTGCTAATCAAAATACCTGAAAAACACATTTAGACTCAATAACCTTACAGCAACCAAAGGCTGTGATAATGCAAAATGATACAAAAACTATTGCAATCATCTGGCTAATTTAGGGTTATTTGAATTCAGTAAAATTCCCTTACCCAGCTGCTGAAGGAGAGTATATTTCAAATGGTGTGGGATCAAAACATTCCCCTCCATTTCCACGATTCTGGCATATCCAAGCCCTACTAATCCATCATAGTTCTTTCAAACAGTGGAAAACCCTCCCAAGCCAGAAGTAGTCGCTCCCCACAAACTTCCACAGTGCTTTCTTTCCTCCTTTCTTGTGCTTTTATTCACTTCATATTGTCTTTTATGTATACATGTGCACCTGTGTTACATCCCCCACTGGACTGCAAATCATTTGAGGGCAGAGTTCAAGAATTATTTAACCTCGAACTTTCTACAGCACTTAGCTCAGTGTTTCCTGTAGGACAAGTGTTCAATACATACTTGTTATTGAATGCATTAGTTCTGAAAATGGTACTGTTTCCTGACAGAAAGGACTGGCTGTGCCACAGATAAGATGCATAAGTACTCAGATAAATATGGAGAGATTGAGACAATCATTTAACTGTTTTATGAACACAATATTCGGATATTTGGAGACATCTCTGAATTTTTTACTTTTCATCCAGATGTTTGGTGTTGTGGAAATGCAGGCTTCACATTCAAATTAGTAATTTTTTTAAATTTAATGCCAGATGTATATTTGGGAGGAGGGGAAAGTGACCATTTCAGGAAGATTCACTTCCATTTGAGTTTACATGGAAGTAAATAGATTGAATTATAATAATAGCATCCTATAGAATTCAGAAAAGGTTTGAGAGATGTTAATAATTGTCAGATCCTAAGAAATTAAAATGTTTGGTGGATACTGAGAGCCACAGTGGGAAGGCCTCATTAAAAAGAGCAAAGAGAAAAGCATACTCTCTTCTGTAGATAAGCTAAAGGAATACTGAATGAGCCTGAGAGATTATCATCCAAAGATTCTAAGAACAGTTATTAAATTTATTATTAAGATGTAGATAAAATAGAAAAGAGGAGAAGGAATGTTTTAAGACACCAAAGTTAATGACTAAAAGGAAAAAAGGTGAGTATTTTAGGATAAGGAGAAACAAAAACATTTGCAAGGAGAAATGTTACATATACATATTCTAACAGAATCAAGTAAGTTTATATGAATGGGAGTGATGGAATTAAGTGATGGTCTGATACCACCAACACTCATTTTACCTCTAAACTTCCAAAAAGGCAACAAAAATATTGCAGATAAGATTCAGAATTTCAAGCATAACAAATATAATTATTTTCCTATTGACTGAGACTTTAAAGCTGAGCACAATCTTATTTTGAATATAACAGAAATATATTCCCAAGGCTAGAGAGAGATAATTTTTATTTAACATTTGTTAGGATGCTCCCATGAGCTGCTTGGCCATGCATGTGATGCTGCCTACATGGCTAATGGGTAATCTTACTAAATGAGCCAAAAGCCACAAATAAGGCCTTGACTCATTTAACAATCATTTCACATTTCCACACTATGACCAAATTAATATTTTATGGGGCCGCTCAATTCTACGGCCAGACCACTTTTCCAAAAAATTGAATTTTGTACTTATTTATTTTATGGATCATTTGTTGAAATAGATTTCAAAACAGGTTTAGGCTATTTAGATTTTTCAGTGAACTGCAAAAGAAAAACTCAGATTCAGAGTTTTAGACCTAGAGAGGATATTAGAGGTCATTTAACTCAAACTTCTTATTTTATGCCTACAAAACTGAGGCTGACGGAGGCAAAATGGCTTGGCCAAACCTCGCTGGCTTTCCTGTCTTTTAAGATGTCCCCGATTTCTGCAGTGAAAAGAAATTTCACACACATGATCTCAGAGAACACTCTTATGGAACATCTTATTTCTACCAAGCAATTATAGATGCCAATATCCAGATTTTTTTCCTGCAAGTTACGTAACACCCATATCCTACGTCTTTCTTTGCCACCCTATCTTTCCCCATTTGCCACACTCACTGCATTACAAATGCTTGCCTGTTTGCCTGTCTTCCCTATTAGACCATATGTGACTTGAGAATAGAGACTGGCTATCCGTACTTTACTTCTAGAAGCTAGTTCGCTGCCTGGCATTTAAGAGGTACCCAATAAATACGTGCTGAACTAATCAGGTTTGAAAAGGTGACAAGTGAATTCTTTGCATCCCCAAAATACTATTTTAAAATTACAGAAACGGAAGTTAGTGGAGGTAAAAGCCAGATAGCAAATGAGAAGGAAGATTTAGGAACACAAAGAGGCAGAAAATACCAACTTTTTATCCACATCAAACTTGAAATAGTGAAAATCAGCTCTTACTTAAAACAAGAATAAAACTTTATACATGTAGAGAACTGGGAAGAAATGGCAAATCCAGATGGTGACAATGAGACGCTATGGAAAAGAAATAAATGCATTGGACTTTACATTAACATTTAATTGATTCATTTAAATAGGCTAAGGGATTGCTTTAAAACAAGAGTCTGAAGTATGTAGCAGAGAGTTATATAATGTCTAGACAACTGAGATACTCGTATCTAATCTTATGACAACAATCCTACTTAACAGGTCCAGACACAGTGCCTTATGAGACTGAGTTAGAAGGAAATGAGGATTAGTGATTAGTCCATTACAACATTTCTTTAGTAACATGACTAAAAAGCCTAGGTGAAAAAAATCTAGGGCAAATATTAAGGAATTATTAAGCAACATTAAAAGCTATAATAAATAATTTCAGTATGTCCCGTTCAATTTTACTTGCAAAGATTATGCAATGAATAATTTTGTCTGATTTACCATAAGAATGCACTGAAGGTCTAGTTGGACAGGAGATAGCTAACATGGATTTAAAGAGGAAGAGGTTGTTTAAAGAAGCTGAGGGTTATCTTTTTTTTCAAAAAGGTTATTATCTCTAGAGTAAGCAATGGAAATGTTGTGGATAGTATCTTCTTTGCTGATCTCAGAGTATGGGATAACAGAATGGGGTTAATGATAAGCTTAAAAAGTTATAAAAACAAGAAGGAAGTAGCAGTAAACTAATGACTTCTTGTGATAGACAGGAGTGGTTAAAAGGAGAACCTTCATAGTGACTGACCATTTCTTGCACCATATTATGGAGAAAGGCTCAATCAGGAGGGCTAGGAAACACAACCCCTTAATAAGAGTTAGTTCTTTCATTTTTAAAGTTCACCAAGACAGAAACTCTAAGGTATAAAACAACAGCATTAGGAACTTGGCTGAAAGGTTCAGAACTACTTTCTTTTTCTAACATATACAGAGAGCTTCTTTCTGCATATAAATGAGTGTTTCAGACAACTAGACACTTAAAGACGAACACCCTAAGAAAGGCAGGCTCAAAACTTCTGACATTTTTTCTGTTTAATTATAGTCTCATATTCTTAAAATGTTTCGGAATTTATCTGACTTTTAAAAACACATGAGAAGCATCATTACCAGTCTACCACAAAATATGACAAAGTAAAACCAGGTATCACCCAAGTGTTTACCTTAGTTTAGTTCTGCATTGTACTAGTAAATAAAGCAATCAACTATAATAACCAACCATAATAAGAAAGCTCTTACCCAGGCCATCAAAGAGGTCAGTTAGCAGTATTTGTTTTGGAACGCCCCACAGTTTTATCTTATCAATTTGTTTTTCCTTCCCTTTTTTTAGAACAGCCTCTGCAGTGAAAGTTAAACTAAATCAAGATGGAGACAGAGCAAGGTACTGCCACAACATAATCTATCTTTGTGCCCCATTACTATTTTACCTAAACTCTAGAATGCATGGATACATTAAATATAAAGTATTTCTGAGCATATAAAAGAAAATCACTTGGTGAGTTTCTAATTTGTATATAGACAAAATCAACTGATTAGTAAATAGAGCACCTTCAAAATGTCTTTTCATTATACCTATGAACATACATTTTTCTGGTAATTATAAGATCATAAACCATCTAATCTACACCATAAACAACCCCCCCAAAATAAATATACATATCTTCATGATCTGGATATCTACTGACTAAACATTCACTCGTTCAAGACAAAAGTGATTAAATACTAAAATATCAAACCATTTGATAGTATTTAACCTTTTGCCACCATAATGGAATACAATGCTGAGTAAATACAAATAAATTGGAAATTTAAGGACTAAAAGAAAGTACAGACATTAAAAGTATTCTTGGCAAAAAATGAGGCTATATGCTGATATATGTTTATAGTTTACTTAAATATTAATATGTGGCTTTTTTTTCCTAATTTGGACAAAAAAATTAGAAAATATTCAGAAAAGGCTTTTCTTAGCTTGGGTAAACAAGTTGACCTCAGCAGAAAATAGTCTAATCATCTCTCTACTATATTTGCTTCTATTCATCAACTGGACAAAAGAAAGAGAAATAATGGCGGACATATTTGAAATATAAATATGTGAAGGTATACACCAGCCATATTTTTTAAATCCATTTAAGCAGTAAGATTTGATAGAAAGCAATAGCTATTTCTTATTCCTCCTGATTTGTATATTAGAAATTAGTAGTATATCTTTATATCCTTAGAAATAAATAATTCTGTATTTGCATAAAAATATTTCTTACAAGCGTTTAGGAAGCCCTGAAAATGGCGGTCTCCACAAAAACAGAACCTTAAAAGGACAAATTTTTAATGTAGCTAAATTCAACTGGTATGAACCACTATGGCCAGCAAATGCTTTGATTAGCTGAGCATTCATTCTGACAGCTGGTGCCAGTTAAATAGTTTGAATTGTTGGTTGCTGTTAAACAATTATGTTTTTCTGAATGATGGTCAAAACTCTCTAGCATTTCTGATACCTGGTATGTTGTGGCTTTGGCAGAAGAACTTAAGTTTGACCCATATCCAGCATAATGTGACATATATCAGAATAAGGTGAGTTAACCAGTTACCCATAGAGTACGATGCTTTTTCATCTGAAACAAGGTAACTTTGGGGGATTGCTTCCAGGACTCCCTCAGACACCAAAATCTGAGGATGTTCAAGTCCCTAATATAAAATGGTGTAGTATTTGCATATAACCTATGCACATCCTCCTGTATACTTTAAATGATCTCTAGATTACTTATAATTCCTAATAGAATGTAAATGTTATGTAAATAGTTATACTACATTTTTTATTTGCATTATTTTTTACTGTTGCAGTGTTATTTTTATTGTCTTTTTTTTCATGAGTATTTTCAATATGCAATTGGTTGAGTCCCCGGATGTGGAACCCACAGACGTAAAGGTCCAACTGTAGCCTGAAGAACAGTTTGAAGGTATCTTGGCTACTCAGGTGTTACCGATTGAATCACATACATCATTAAAATATTTAATTTAAATACCTTTATTTGAGTAATTGGAAATATAACCTCATGCAACAGAAGCTGAGTGGGTTTCATTCTCTAAGTTAGCAAAACACTTAAGGATTGCCACATGGCAAGAAATAAGCCAGAAATGGCCTTTAGACTCTAAGCAGAAAATCATTAAGCAAATCTAAGATACTATCTGTATGTATGTACCATGAAAATATTGATTATCTAAATGAAGACATTTACTGACAGGAGGTAAGAGAGGATAGTTTTTAGCAAGAGATTAATAGGAGGAACCAAAATTATCTCAAAGAGATCAGAAGTGTGGATAGAAATCACCATTCAACTCAGGACTCTGGCTCCCCATATAAGAGTGATACTTGGCCAGGTGCTGTGGCTCATGCCTGTAATCCCAGCACTTTGGGAGGCTGAGGTGGGCGGATCACCTGAGGCCAGGAGTTCGAGACCAGCCTGGCCAACATGGTGAAACCCCAACTCTACTAAAAATACAAAAAAAAATTTAACCGGGCATGGTGGCG
This sequence comes from Nomascus leucogenys, assembly GCF_006542625.1. Taxonomy (NCBI): domain Eukaryota; kingdom Metazoa; phylum Chordata; class Mammalia; order Primates; family Hylobatidae; genus Nomascus; species Nomascus leucogenys. Next base: position 64,442,287 of record NC_044386.1, on the reverse strand, counting down.
GGCACCTATAATCCTAGCTACCAGGGAGGCTGAGGCAGGAGAATCGCTTGAGCCCGGGAGGCAGAGTTTGCAGTGAGCTGCGATTGCGCCACTGCACGCCAGCCTGGGTGACAGTGCAAGACTCCGTCTCAAAAAAAAAAAAAAAAAAAAAAAGAGTGAAACTTGGATTTGACCTGGATACTGAGGAAACTATACTGACAAACTCTCCACCATTTAGCACCAAGTCTGACCTGGCAGAAATTAAAGGAAAGACTTTGTCAGTTCAGGTATTTGTATGTGTAAAATTTTCATACAGTGTAGAGCACAAACAGGAAATTAATGAAGAAATGCATAAACCACTATGTTATAAAGTCTTCATCTTCTTTCCAACCTAACTAGCCAATTTTGAAATGGCCTGGGAACATACTACTGCAAGGAATGAATAAACCTATCTTCATTTTATTGTCGTGGTATTTGTACAATTCCACAAACATTGATGGATAGCTGCCTCATCCCAGGCAAGATCTTTAACAAGTCAGGTGACCGGAGCAATGTAGAAACAGTGATTGAAATTAGCATTTTGGCATTTGGCTGGTTATGCTTTCTTTTAAGTCGCTCCCATAAGTTCCTGAACACATTGTCCATTTTCATTTTAAGTGAATGGAATGCTAAAGATGTTATAGAAGAACCTAGAACCACACTCTCTGGAGACATTACATTCTTTTGGACATTTAGGACTATTAGCCCTAAGTTATTGTAAGCATAAAACCTGTCAGCAAGGGAACTTCAACATAGACTGTGCTTTACTGAAGTAAATGCAAATTGAAATATCGTAAGTTGAATCATGAAGGGAGTTTGCTGTTCGCTAAAGTGAGTCCTTTTGTAAGATAAATAAATTTCTTGCCAAACAATTAATGCTCCCCAAAGGACTAGTGTTTTTCTGATTTCTTTATGAACAAATCTAGACGTTTACAAAAAAATGCCAAATGAAACATTCTGGTGGATTTACTAATAGCACTTGGATTTTCTCTTCTGTGTTCCGTTCACTGCTGTATGTCCAGCTTCTTAGGAAAAAGTCTAGGGAGCAGTATAGCTCAATAAGTATTTTGTAAGGGAATGAATATTTTTTCAGTGCTTGACCTGAGTCTGAAACAGGGAATGTCTCATTTAGAGTGCACAAGGAAAGCAAGGGAAATATTAGTCTTTACCTTCTCAAATTAGTAGTTAGATCCACCTAGTTGGGAGGAGACTAATGACAAGGGGAGGGAAAAATTCTGCATGTTACAGATTTAAAAGCATACTCTCTATCAATTTATTTACATAAATGAAAATCTGGATTTTTTTCATGACAAATTATATATTTCTATTAGCCCATATTGATTCAGAAAGAAGGGGAAAAGCCTGTAGAAAGCCCCATAGAACTTGTCATAATAGTCTGGGCAGAAGTATATGACTGTCATTCCAAGGCAGTAACATTTTCCATAATTTAATACCCTAGTGGATAAACATTTGAATTTAAAGTGTAGATACATTTTGGAAACACTCAACCAACTCAGGAAACACATGTGCTATGGTGTCATCAGGTCACACTTCAGGTGGAGCTCTGGGAAATTTTTTGGAAAATACTGGCAGAAATAGGTTGGAAGGAGAGAGAGAGAACACATAAATCCATTAGCAATTGCATTTATAGCTCTTTCCATCTGTCATTTTCAAAGCATTTTTCTAATATTAGCTGCTGAAGTTCTAAGTGCACATGGCTCATATCCATTGTCTCATCTCACTTGATAAAGGTAAAGAACCAAACTCAGGAAGCATTTGTGACTTATTACTTGTTTGTGATCCAGGCAGAATTAAATGCAAGAACTTAAGCTTTGAGTTCTCAATTTCTTTCCCTATGTTGAAAATCCATGAGGCTAACTACTTCCTAGGAATAATTATTTCTCTTTTAACAAAATCTTCATTTCTATTCTTCATATAGATTAGAGAGAAACTTTGGATATGAAAACACTGGTGATGTTACCCATTCTAGGATAATCTATTACACTGAAGATTTGATTATACCAACTCAAGGCAAGCAAGGCCAACTTACAGATAAAATTATTATGTGATATTGGCAAGATGTGATTAATTATATGAGGTCTACAGTTGCCATCAAAACAATGCAAGACAATGAATTTCTAAGGTATTTTAGTTTTGTGTAAGATTTAGTAATTTAACTAAACTCATACCTCTCTGTCCCTCCAGAATGTAAGTGATATTATATCTGCTCATGGACAACACAAGTGGCCTATAACATTTAACAAAATTGCCTAAAGAAATTAAAAGCCAGTAATTGTAGGATGAATATGGAAGTCCTGAATAGTTCCACCATTAGGTCAGTTAATTTAAACTTTAAAATATTTATATGTCTCCCACCAGAACATAAGCTTCTTGAAGAAACTTGAAAGAAACAATTAGGAAAATTTCATGGAGTAAACTTTTCCCTAACCCAGGCTATAGTTGCACAAGAGAGTTGGGGATCTAGAAACTTCTGTGGCTAATGTCTGCAACACACTGTGATAATGACCAGGAGACTAACTAGTCATTCAAGTGAGAAAAAGCTTTGACAAGTCCAAGAAAAAAGAGCTCACTGTCATTCATTCTGGGAAATTAAAACAAAAACAAAAACTTATAAAGAAATTCAGGCCATATCTCACGAGGGGAAGAAGAAACTAAAAAAGATTAAGAGACAAAGTGAGCTTATACACATTAGAATAATATATGCTCAAATCTCTGGAGAAACTCTATTATATCACAATTAATGCAGAAACTGCAATCAAGCCAAGCTAATTTCAATAGATTCCAAGTTTTGAACAGTTCCTAGGCTATCCAAGTGGGAATTTGGCCAGGATGCTGGGGTTAATAATTCATTTTGAGGAGGGCTAATTCTCTGGGAAGCAGCCCACTCTGCAGGAGGAAACATTTGGCCCACATGAGCAAATTCGCTCTTTACAATCACCATCTATTAGCTCCACAAGACACCATTTTTCGGGGGAGAAGGGGGAAGTAAGTTCACTTTCTCATACATATAGAAATATTTATCATGTTTTCAATAAATATATATTAATGTCAGAGAAATGGCTCAAGCATACACATTCTCAAGGAATAATTTTACAGTAACTTTTAATTACCATGATCTTAGTATAGCTTCACCAGAAGAGTATTATGGCTAAAAGCAGGGCCTCTGGAATCAGACGGTCCTGGCTTTTAATCTTGGCTTTGCAGATTACTTACTGTAAAACCTTGAAGGAGCTACTGAATCACCCCAGGACTTGAGTTCTTCATTTATAAAATAGGAAAAATAATGGTACCTACCTCATAGAGTTCTTATGAGGTTTAAATAAGCCACGTATTAATTGACCAAATAGATATCGAGTGCCAGGCACTGTTACAGGACAGAAAAATCCCTGACCTCATGGAACTTACATTCTGGCAAGGAGTGAAGGCACTAAATGAAAAATATAGCATCTATCTGGGGGTAACAAACTTTATGAAGACAAACGAGGCACTATACGGAGATAGAAAATAACTGGGGATGCTGCTCTTTTATGTAGGGTAGCCAGGGAGAGCATTTTGAGAGGGTGACATTTGATCATAGACAAGTGTAGTCAGAGCCAGCTAGGAGGCAGGATGGCAAGGAGCCCAGAGCCCTACTGCAGAGTGAGAGGGGCTCAGTGGAAGGATGGGGGCTGGAGAAGTAGCTGGTGCCAGACCATCCTGGGCCTGTGGGTCATGTTAAAGGATGTAAGTACTAACATGGTGTCTGGCACATAGTAATTAAGCACATAATAAATAGTAGCTATTTATTTATTCATACTGGGTAAATACAGTCATAAATCAGAATCATTCCTTGTTTCCATTGCTCTGTCACGTAATGGGAGTTTTCTACATCAATCCTGTCACCCTCACATAGCGATATCCTAACACATTTTAAATGCTCATGATATCACTAGTGTTTGTAAATATAAATATTTTGTGATGTGTGGTTATTCAACATCTTATTTTCCTGTTGGTAGGTCTTAAAAGTGATGTTTTTAAAAGGTATGTTGATTGAATAAGGTGAGATAGGAGGCAAAAAGAATCTTCAACTGGGACACGTGTAGAGGGAAGATGGATTAGGACAATGTCCTTTGCGTTTTCCCCAAGAACACCAGAATGTAGGTATTTTCCTTATACTAAGCTGATTTGGAAGAAAGTCTTTAACTGATCTTCATGCCTCTAAATTGACTACAAATTGGCCCCAGCAGTCACCACCTAGCAAGTACACAAGACATCAAATGGATCATTCATACCCTTCCCAAAACCTGTATGGCTCCATATCACCAACACAACAGATTATTGGCCTGCATTCTAACACCTTTCACAATATCCCAAACTATCTTTCCAAATTTATATCCCACTACTCTGCAACACAAATATAAAATCCTAACCAAACCACACTGTCTTCTCTTTCCATTTTATTCCTCTATTATTGCCACCAAAACACTTTCCATCTTGCAGATATTCAAAAGCTCACCATTCTTTCTCTCCTCCCCTTTTTCTATACACAGGGAACACAGTGTTTCCCAGTCCCTCTACACCTCTCCTCCCCATGAATTGGGCAGGACCATGCAACTGATCACTAGACAAAGAACTGTGATTAAGGGTATGTGTGCTATTTTGGGGGCTGAAGAATTCACTTGCTGCTATGAACTCCCCCAGCCCTCTCTATTGCTGCTGCAATCATGGAGGTACTTGTTAAGAGTGAGGTGTCACAAAATGGAAGAAACTTTACACGCTGAGCTTGTGTAAGGAGGACAGCCAGCCTCAGAGAGTAGCCTGAACTCACCACTGATTTTGTGTGCCCAAGAAACAACTCTTTTGTGTTAAGCCACTGAGGTTTTTGGTGCTATTTGTCGAAGCAGCGTAACAAATCCTATTCTGATTGATATACAGTTCTTCAAGATCAAGCTTCCTTGATCACTACTTTGAAGTGATTTTTTCTTTCTCTCTACTTCTAAAAAAATCATACAGAGAAAATTTTTTTTAGATGCTGGTTAGAAATTTCTTTGTAGGAAGAATCAGCTCTATTGAAAAGGATCTCTGATAAGCCTGGGGGCTGAAAAATAGGGGTTGAAATAAATCCCCCAGGCCTGTGTTTCTAATGGCAGGCAAGTTTCTTGTCAAAGCAGGAAGCTACTCAGCCTGAATTGCTGAGAAGCTGTGTTGAGAGCTGCCTAGGAGAAGAGGTGGAGAGGCGATTAAAGTTAAGAGGCGAGGCCTGGGAAGAGATTGCATAAAGGGAGTTTTTCAAGTGATACGTGTGCTATGTGATGTGACACTTCCCCTTGACACTAAAAGTCTTCAGTAAAACTAGAGAATTCACAAAATCCTTGATATGACTGGATTTCTTAAGGAAGCTGATGAAGCGGCTGAATTTTGCATCAAGTCTATGTTGGTTTAAAAGGGATTCACTTGAGCAGTCAAAGGAATCAGCTGATATCTGGGTCACACTTCATTTATATTATTCATGTAGGAGAGATATACATTATAGTACTTGCATTATAGAAACCGGGGGGTAAAGAGTAAAGTTCTCAATAAAATGGCCCATATTTCATGCAACTCTTTATTTTGCATGTGCCTAGCTCAGAACTGTATAGTTGAGGATCTTATAAAAATGTATCTATTGAATAGATGATTGCTGCAGATCAAAACCAGTCCTCCTCACTTCTCTTTCTCATCTTAAAATGTAAACCGGCCATCATTTAGTTCTAGCTTATTTGGATTTTTTGTTAAAGACATTTGAAGAACATTCTATGACATTTCAGTCATTTTTACTTGTTAAGTGGTAGCAAGTATTTTAAGCCTTCATCAGCCACAACCTTCCTAATGGGACGTTGTTGTATTTCTTCTCTTAGTCTGCACTCTTAACTGCATTTGATTATCAGAATTTTCTCAGGATGAAGAAAAAGAGCTCCCATAAAGGGTGAGAATTGAGAGGAAATGTAGATAAAAATGAATTTCACTATCTCACTTCCAGTTTATCTACTCTGTCATCAACATTAAAGTCCTGTTTTTGTCTCTTCAGAAAACCACATGACATTTGAGAATCTTCTCCTCTACTGCACAAATTTCAAAACCATCTGGAACACCTTCCTTCCTTCCTTCTCTCCACCTCCCTATTCGTCCATCCTTTTCTTCAAACACGAAAGTGTTTTTTCCTTATTTGGCTCACTCTTCCTGTGTTTCTGAGCTCTTACATTCTATCTTAATTCTTTAGTTATTTAAAGGTATTGTTTATATGAAAACAAACTTATACATACATAGGAAAATTTGAAATAAATAATATTTACAGATAAATCCTCTGTAGTGTATATGAAAATTAAGAATCAACTTTTCTGACTTCTAATTTCAAATATTAATGAAAAGTAAAAGGGCAAAGATCAAACCAGTATATGTACACAGGAGGAAGCACTAATACAATACATATAAATCTATTTTTAAATTAGTATGTTTGCATTCTCAGTCAAGAAGACTCATGTCTGCTCCTTGTTAGTAAATTAAACTCACAATTATAATCTTTGAAGATCTTCCCATAATGAAAAACAATGTAAATTTCAGCTCCTCATAACTTAAGACTTGAGAACAATGTCTTTTTGGCTTTTTTTTTTCTTTTTGCAAAAAAAGTACAGATATAAGAAAACTATACAGGGCCCTTGTCTTCGAATATTTAATACTTCATTTACTTATTATAGCTGGAGAATTCTGGATTATTGACACTGACTCTGTAAATAACCTAGCTATATAGACAGTCACGTTTACAAAGATTGAATGCCTGGTTAAAATCGTCAAATATAATATAGTTTTGTTTAAAAGTGCAAACATTTGGTCAGGCGCAGTGGCTCACGCCTGTAATCCCAGCATTTTGGGAGGCCGAGGCGGGCAGATTACGAGGTCAGGAGATCCAGACCATCCTGGCTAACACGGTGAAACCCCGTCTCTACTAAAAATACAAAAAAAAATTAGCAGGGCGTGGTGGTGGGCACCTGTAGTCCCAGATACTTGGGAGGCTGAGGCAGGAGAATGGTGTGAGCCCAGGAGGTGGAGCTTGCAGTGAGCCAAGATCGCGCCACTGCACTCCAGCCTGGGTGACAGAGCGAGACTCTGTCTCAAAAAAAAAAAAAAAAAGTGCAAACATTTGTGTGTGTGTGTCTCATGCACACGCACACACACTCTGCAGGAAATTAAAGAATGCCCACATTTGAAAAAATCTCCCTACAGGAAATCAGAGAGTGCCCACGATTTGAAAGAAAATCTGGATTTCAACATTATCCTTTGCTGTACAAATTAGTGGAAGTGTCCACATTGCTGTCTCCAACATAGCACAAGGAAAGTGATTCCCCTCCCAGACAAGAGGTTTCTGACACTTGTCTTTATTGCCCCATCATAAATTCATAAAGGGATGTCCGCTGTAACCAGTTGGCAAGTTCACTGCATAAACATCAACACCAATTTAATGACTGTGTACACATCATAAACTAGAGAATCTTTATACAAAGAAATCAGATAAATCAAACATGAGCTGAGGCTAAGGAGAAAGCAATTAAAGCTTTAGGTTAAGGTGGCTGTGGGAGGGCACTGTGTCATCTTAGAGCAGAGAACAGAAAATGTGTTAATACAACTGCAGTATGTATAATTAAATTAATTAGTAATATAAAATGTGTTTAAAGCAACATCTTATCAACAGATTAATAGATAAGAAACATTCAGAAGTTTTAATTTTCCCATTGTATGTGTTCAAAGAATAGGAAAAAAAGCCCTCTGAAATTTCCTAAGGGGTTGATAAAAATAAAATCGCGGTGGTGGTGGGGTTGGGGGTTGGGGGATGTAAAGTCGATTTACTTGCCTCTGGCTAGTAACAGGAAAAAGGAATAATCAGAACATAAAAACCTGTTTGGCCATATTTCATCTCCTATAGCATATTGAAATGTTTTGGCGCCAACTCATCTCATTCTAATACCTCAAAGGCTGGTATAAAACACCTTTAAGGCACATTGTTTTCTGAGCAATTATTTAGAGTCAATTTCTAAGAAATGCTTAAGCATCACCTGGTAATACAAATTTTAAACTTATATTTAAAACACCCAAGGAGGTTTTTACTGAACAAAAATTAGATTGCCTATATGCCAAAGCTCCTCATCAGCTGAAAGCTGGAAGCTAAATTTGGCCGTAAGAAACTGGCTTGGAACTTCAGAAGTTCTGGGGCCAAATTCAGCCCTGTATTACTTGTATGCCTTGTTACATAAAAAAAAAAAAAAAAAAAAAAAAAAAAAAAAAAAAAAAAATAGGGCTGTTCCAGTGATAGCAAGCATTCCATTTATTCATCTCAAAAGCAATAAGATCCTAGAATGGAGCCTTCATAACACAAAATGCTTTTAAGTTTTCCCTGAGGGGAACACAATATACACAATTTATGTAAAAAGAAGAAAAATGAAAGCTAAGTATTTCAGTTAAGGGTCAGAAATCAATATTTCCTTAACAGCCTAAGCAACATGCATTACTCTTAATACAAATACTTCAGAGACTTTACATTCTTCATAAAGGGGGATTTTCACATAATTGGGGTTGAAAGTGGCAGAATATGCTCTCCCAACTTAGTTTCTATTGCTGCAAAATGGAAAAGAATATATTTGGACAGCATTTCACTGATCCCTGTCATCCTCGGTTAAAACTTCTTACCTAAATGTCCAAGTGTGGAGCAACAGGTAACTAAATTTTAATACATCTCAATGGAATATGATAAAGACATTGCAATATCAATAAGAGAACAATATAGAAACAGAAACTATAAATGTAAAACTAACTTATTGAAGAAATGAGAATATGGCATTTTTCAGGTGGCAAAGTGTTTTCATGATGTTCTGTTATGCTGTCAATAAAAAGTTTTAAAAAAGAAAAACTTCTGTTTGAGTAGCACAAAAGTAAATTATGATAAAATGTAGTAGGAAGAGAATGAACCTTAAGAGGTAAAGTGTAACCAAAAGGACTGAGTTTAAAAAAACAAACACCCTGACTAGTTGGTGAGCATTAACATTAGTCCTCCTTCTGTTCTCCAAAATGGAGCTAGAGTGATCACTGCAAAGGACCCATGTGATTTTGTCACTCTACTGCTTGGCATGCTTCAGTGGCTTTCCTTTATTTTCAGACTGAAGACGAAAATGTTTATCATGGCCTTCAAGGTACCCAGTGATCTGGGTACCAGATGATCTGCCTCCAGAGTCATACTGCACCTTTATCAATATTGTTTTCTCTCCTTCATCTACATTGCCCTTTCATTTTCATACCTTGACCATGCTTCCTCCTGCCACAGGACCTTTGCACATGCTGTTCCTGGCTTTTTCCCTTGTACCCCATCTCACAGCCCCCAAAGCCCACATCTTCCTGCTTCAGATCTCAAGTTAATCAATGCCGACCTTTCCAATCAAGTCAGTTCCATCTTACTGCAATCTCTCAAAGGTCTCTAGGCTATTTTCCTGGGGCATTTACCCCAGGTGTCCTTTTACCAGGCTGTAATCACCACAAGGGCAGCAGTAACATTATTCTTTTTAACCATCACTGTATCTCCAGTTTCTGGCACTGGAGGTGGTTCATACAGAAAGTACTTGATAAATATTTGTAGAATGAATGAGTGACTGAATGAGTGTCAAGGTAGAATTAAGGTTCTTAAAAAAGCCCACAGAAACAACCTCAAGTCACTTCTAAGCAGCTTGAAATTAAATAGTAACTCAGAGGATGTGTCAAAACAGGCATTACTCAATGGATAGGATTGAATTATTCAATTACGGTTGGTGAGGCCCAGCTGAAAAAATGGGAAAGGACCATCAAACAGTACTTGTACTATCCACAAGATCCTTAATACATGCCACGGGAGCAAATGTGCTAGATCTTTAGCTTGTGCATGGCTGTCTTCATTAGCCACACTGACTCAGAAGTTAAACTTCTTTAAAAAAACCCAACACCACTTGAAAGGACATTATCTATTTACTAAGTTTTTAAATAAAGAAGCATATTATTTTTCTCCACATGTGGAATAAGTGACCAAATAGTGGTCACCCTTAAAGAGCTGTGCTTTTGTGATAGTAACTTTTTTTTTTTTTTTGAGATGGAGTCCCACTCTGTTACCCAGGCTGGAGTGCAGTGGCACAATCTTAGCTCACTGCAACCTCTGCCTCCCGGGTTCAAGTGCTTCTCCTGCCTCAGCCTTCAGAGTAGCTGAGATTACAGGCACCCACCACCATGCCCAGCTAATTTTTGTATTTTTAGTAGAGATGGGGTTTCACCATGTTGGCCAGGCTGGTCTGGAACTCCTGACCTCAAGTGATCCGCCCACCTTGGCCTCCCAAAGTGCTGGGATTACAGGTGTGAGCCACCACACCCGGCCAATAGAAACTATTTTTAAAAATTCGTTTATGTGTCTCATGCCTTTTAAAAGAAGTTTTTTTTTTTTCCTGTTTTTTCCTTCTTTCAATAGTGTATTCTGATATGATTCAAAGGAACCCCAGGGACCAACACTTCTGCTGGTTTCCAAATGACCTTAATTTTACTATAGTTTAAGATTCAAGTGTATAACAAATTCTTTTTTTCTAAAGCAGAATTTAGAGGAATCAGTTGTGACAATTCATAGAGATACATTTTTTTTTCTGTGCATGAAAAGCAGTAAAGCCCCTGACTCCTGATTTTGAAACCAATTTCCCATATCAAAAGTCTACAAATCTGTTGAAACTACCTCTATTGCTTAGGACTAAGAAACAGTTTATTTGTATGGGCTGACTGAACAACTATCTTTTAAATCTCTTAAGTATGTACTAGAATTAGTCTGTGTTTGCGTAGACATCTTTTACTTGTCGATATACACCAACACAGCTGTGGAAGAAAGACTGAGCTTTAGTTTCCACTTGGCCGTCGGAAACTAAAGTCACTTAATCTCTCTAAGCCTCAGTTTGCTCATCTATAAAATAGGACAATAATACCTGCTTTACAGGTATTTGGGAGGATTAAGTAAGAAAATGATAGAATCATGCTTGATAAGCTGTAGAGCATTTACAAATAGAAAACATAACCAAGATTCCACTTAGCTTGAGGATTCAGACACAGAGTTTTGCAGAGTGGCCAAGTCACAAAAGGACTCTTCAAAGGCTTCTGCTCTCTGGCGTGACACTGGCACAGCACCTGTTGCCCCGGTAGCAAGACCTTTGTTGCAAAATGTTTCACTAGGAAACAGTTAAAAGCTGTTCTTTGGTTAAGCGCACTGACTCTTATTTGGATACTGCTGCCTCTTTAAAGCTTAGATCTGCATTCTTCAAATGGAGAAAAGGAGAGTAGGCATAAAACTGTAGAATAAAGAGCCTGGAACTTAGTAGGTGTTATAAAACATTTGTTTAAAAAAGAAAACATGAGTGAATAAACCCAAAGCATTCATCTATTTTAAATTATCCCAATTGCCATGGTAAAATACAATCTGTAATTGGAAGAATCAGGTTTGGTGCTTTGCACATAATAAGCGTTGAAAAAATAAAGAGGATGACTGGAGTAATGACGTTCAAATAAGAAAAAATATTAACACTAAAAAACCGTAACTGTACTTTTAATTTAAAAAAACCCTAAAAACTAATGACATCGTTTTCATCTTATTTAAAAAAAAAAAAGCACCAGTATTCCACTTGAAATGTTTGTGAGATATACAAATCCACTGATTTCCAAAATTAACCTTATGATATTTAAAGATGATATATGCCTTGTTGTCTATGGATACCTGCCAGAACTTGTACATAATGTATTTCTAAACACTTAATTCAGCAATATTTCACATCAATTTCCCCCTCGATTTTTCTAGCTATCATGCCCTGAGAGCAGTTCCTATCTTTGACCTTGAGAACTCTGAATAAAAATCAGTCATATTTCCATTTCCTAGAAATTCGAAGAGTGTCACCAAACTTTTAGGTACAGATAAATTCTTGTCTGGTTATCCTGTATTGTGAAATGCAAGCTCCTCATTATTTCAGAAAATTCTTTATCAGTGCTGATATTGAATCTACAATTTTGTGTTTTAAAATACCAAACATCACAGTGAAATTTAAAAAATGAATTTCAGAATTCTGAGTGTTCATATTTCAAGCTCCTACGTATTTCGTTTATTTTTTCTTTCCATCAAGCCACAGAAGTTGACCGCAGTAAGACCATTAAGTCCACCAATTTCATTTGTAATATTTTTGTTCACACTCCAAAAATCAAATTGTTCATATTCCAAAAATTAAATCATTTGATGTTTATCAATATTTCAATGATTTTCCATATTCTCCCAAATTATTTAAGAGCTATGACATAGCACGTTAACATTTACACATGAAAAACAGAAGCAAAAAAGCAATTTTCCTAATAGAAGGCATTTAATCACATTGAAATAAGATCTTACCTTATAGGGCTGCCCCTCAGCCCACCTTATACTTTCTGGATGTTTAAGTCTGTGGCTTTGACTTACATGGGTTAATGTCCTCTGTAAGCTAAATCCAGTATCAGATGGACATGGCATGAGGAACCAGTCAGCATGAGGAACCAGGTCCTACTGTTAAATCTGCGTGCCATGTTCAGTCGAGAACAAAACAGTCTTTCCCTAGTCTCTGGTTTCTCTGGCGTTTTGGGGTGAGAAAATAACTGAGTTTAGGATAGACACACCCATCAGAATTGTTCTTGAAACGCTTTGCATTTCAATCAGTGCAAAATGCTTTTTAAATATTCCTGCTAACACGTGCCCAAGAGAGAAGAGTGGGTCTCATATTTTCCCAAAGATCAAAATATCAAGAGATGGGAAATCCCTCCACAGAAAACCTTATTATCAAGGCTAAGGCAAGCACCTGGGGAATTAATAGCTGACATACCTAATTTTAAACACCTACCATATGTTCATGGAAAATATAGCCACGTTACGTATCACTTTCTGTTTTCCTTTCACTGGTTTATGTTTTGCCTTGAATAAAAAGTGCATGAAAACATAGTCTTACGTTACCAGGTATGCATCTCCTCCATGGAATAGCTCAATAACATTTTTAGTGTTTTATTTATGCAAGCAAAAATGCTCCTCAAATCAGTGCAGCTTGAACTGCTTGAAGAATGCTTTTTGAATTCCAGAATACTGAAGTTTTTTCTAACATCACTCAGGTACAGATACTTCCCAAAAGGCCTGTGATTGCCTTTTCTCCTTTTTGTTTTTTAAATCCCATATCTGTGTTTCAGTTTTCTTTAAATTTATTCATAGTAGAATCATGAAACTTTTTAGGGCCAGGCGGTGGGTTTATAAAAAATAAGGGTTTTTTTTTTTTTCAGAGTTCCATGAATTTACCGAACGTCTACCATGTGCTCAGTGCTCCACACATACACCTGCATCAAATTTTCCCTTCTTGACAACAGTCTGAGAAGGTAAGTGATGTGCTTAGGTCACAAAGCTAGTGAGTGGTGGAGCTGGGAATCTAACGACGTTTTGGTTTTTGTTTTTACTTCCAACTGTTTGTTGTTTTGGCTGGCACACAATAGACGATGTTCATGCGCACAGCCACTCCTAGGGTGAGTCCAAGGTGAGATGACATTAAGAAAGCAAATGTGCAGGCAGGAGGAATAATTTCAAGAGATCTATTGTACAGCATGGTGACTACAGTCAAAAAGAATGTATCGTATACTTGAAAATTGCTGAGAGCAAATTTTAAGAATTATCAGCACACTAAAAATAAAGTATGGGAGGGAATGCATATATTAATCAGTGTGTTTAGCCATTCCACAATATATATGTATTTCAAAACATGATGTACACTGTAAATTTATACAATTTTTATTTGTCAATTACAAAATAAACAATTTTTTTAAGTTTCTACTAAGACTTTATAAGTAAGGGAAATTAAAAGGAAAAGACAAGTAATTATAAAGAGTTTTATTTATTTTTTTTTTGAGACAGAGTCTCACTCTGTCGCCCAGGCTAGAGTGCAGTGGCACCATCTCGGCTCCCTGCAACCTCCGCCTCTCAGGTTCAAGCAACTGTCCTGCCTCATCCTCCCGAGAAGCTGGGATTACAGGCAGCCACCACCATGCCCAGCTAATTTTTTGTATTTTTAGTACAGACGGGGTTTCACCATGTTGCCCAGGCTGGTCTCGAACTCCTGACCTTGTGATTCACCTGCCTTGGCCTCCCAAAGTGCTGGGATTACAGGCGTGAGCCACCACGCCTGGCCTATAAAGAGATTTTTTTTAAAAAGAAAGCAAATAGAAATGCAAGTGGGTAATAGTGGCTTCTTCTGGGCAGAACTATATCCATATGTATATTATATTATATTATTATATGTATATCATTATATTATTATATATATACTTATACATATATATCATTGGAAACATCAGTTCTTAAATACTATGACACACCACAACCGACAGAGACAAAAGATGCAGGTGCTATATCTCTGTGCCTAGGAACCTAGACAAATAGCAGCAGATCTAAGGGTTGACACCGAATTGCTTTTAAATTTGCAGAAAAAAATTAACAGATTAATAGAAAATGATCATTTTTGTTTGTTTTCTAATATGATCAATGGGGACATGCAATTCAATATTTACTGTCCACCTACTATGGGCATGGACTGTAAAGAGGAGTAAAACACAATCCCTGCCTTCAAAAACTTAAAAACTCAAATAGGGGCCAGGCGCAGTGGCTCATGCCTGTAATCCCAGCACTTTGGAAGGCCAAGGCAGGCAGATCACCTGAAGTCGGGAGTTCGAGACCAGCCTGACCAACATGGAGAAACCCCGTCTCTACTAACAATACAAAAAAATTAGCTGGGCATGGTGGCGCATGCCTGTAATCCCAGCTACTCAGGAGGCTGAGGCAGGAGAATCGCTTGAACCTGGGAGGTGGAGGTTGCAGTGAGCCAAGATTGCGCCATTGCACTCCAGCGTGGACAACAAGAGCGAAACTCCATCTCAAAAAACAAAACAAAACAAAACAAAAAACCCAAATAGGGGAGGTGTGGTAAGTGTATATATATATAACAATTCAATAATAAAATTTTAGAACCAAAATTCAGTTGAGGAAAAACACACTTTTCAAGAATGTTTTATATACTTATTTAAAACCAGGCTTCTCATAGCATCAATATTAAAGAAAAAGCTTTAAATCAAATCCATGAAATACATAGCAAGAAATGAGACACACTGAAACAGAAAGTTAAAAAAAAAATCTTGTTGATTGGAAGGAATGAGGAAGTAAAGTAGCAAAGTGTTGAATAGCATAGTTTTTGACATCAAAGAGAATCAAGTTCAAGCTCCCAGTTGAATTTACAATTCATGTGATCTTGGGTGAGTCCAGGGATCATCACCTACTAGAAGGAATAATAATGCCTACAGCATAGAGTTGTCATATTAAAGAAGATAATTCCTGTAGCAAAGTATTTAATAGCACAGTGCCCAACACACAGTCAACTAATAATATTAATAAATATCAATAAATATTAACTTAGCCACAAAAGGTCCAGTGTGTTAGTTAAACTACAACAGCTGATACAGAAAGCAGGAGCCTTTTATTTACAGAACTCCCTATCTCTAATTCCTAAAGATAAAACTTAGGAAAGCCTGGTTGATCGTTATCTTCTTGAGTGATTTCTCTCAATAAGGGCTTTAGTGATCACAGGCCACCACACAGTGAAGGGCATTCAGCATCAAAAGTGTAACCAGAGGAGAGCCCAGGCAAACAATCTGAATTCCACTCAATTTACTGCTTGCTGAGCAACTACTATACACAAAACACCTTGCTTAGGATCTAAAATTACCCAGTTGAAAACTTTCCTTGCTAGCCCTCTAGAAAGGCACATGCTCTACAAGGTCATAACTTTAACCTGTGACAAGTTTTGATAAGCAGTTATTTTCTGGTGAAACCATGGATTAAATGTACCTCTTCTGTATTTGGTAAGATGATACATTATAAACAAAAATTTCTTAACAATTAATTAATCCATGTTTCTTCTCAACAATACAAATTTGTTTCTGGTCTTCAGGCCAATTAATTTCCTTGGCATTTACAACAACAACAATAACAATAAGGATTAACCTTTTGTTAAGTGCACAGTATGTGCCAGAGACTGTGTGTTACGTGATTTACATTTTTGCTAATCCCTAGAGCAATTTACAGATGCAGAATCTGAGATGTTAAATGACCTGCCTGAGGTAACACTGTCAGTAGTAGCAGAATCCAGATGAATTGAATGCAGGCCAGTCTGGCTCCAGGATCTGTGCTCTTATCGTTGTACCACACTGGTATTGTGCTACAGGCACCAAAGTGTGCTTTTTATTGTATCCTTGCTTCTTACATGGATTGTTTTATTTTAAAATGCTACGAAAATGTACTAATTACCCAAATAATGCAGGTTTACTGTAGAAAAGTTAGAAAAGAAGGAAGAGCAAAAAGAAAACAAATTAAGTCTCAAATAATCTATCATCCAGAAAGGGCTAGTATTTTGTGTCTTTACCTCCCAAAATTTTTCTTTCCGTACTTATTTGAATTTGTATCTTTTCTTCTACAAAAAAATGGGCTCATACTGCATATACTCTTTTCTAACTTGCTTCTTAAAAAGTTAATAAACGTTTTTCCGTATCAATAAATATACATCTCTGTTACATTTTGATGGCTGCATAATATTCCACAATATGGTGCATCCGCACCATGATATGTCAAATTTGTTTCTGGTTACTAGACTGACTGCTTTCAATGTTATGGCTAAAATAAACATCATAATCAATATCTACTTACATTTTTGTTTATTAGATCATTAACTTCTAAGAAAATTACTGGAGGTAAAAACAAAGGGCCAAAAGTATGCATTTTTTTAAAGATGTTTAATTCTTTGGAAAGGCTGTACAAACTGAGAATCCCTCTGAAGATCTGAAACTTGAAATGCTCCACAATTTGAAACTTTTTGAGCACTGACATGATGCTACAAATGAAAAATTCCACAGCTGACCTTATGTGACAGGTCTCAGTCAAAACACAGTGAAAATTTTGTTTTGTACATAAAATTATTTAAAACATCGTATAAAATTACCTTCAGGATATTTGAATAAAGTGTCCATGAAACACAAATAAATTTCATATTTAGATTTGGGTACCATCCCCAGGAATACATATATTATGTATATGCGAATATTCAAAATCTGAAAAATTTTGAAATCCTAAGCACTTCTGGTCCCAAGCATTTCAGATGAGGGACATTCCATGTAAACACTCTTCAGCATAATATGAAAGTGTCCCTCTCCCACATCTTTGCCAACATTGGTGCTTTGGTGTTTGCCGATATGATAGGTGAAAATGACATCTTATTTTAGTTTTTATTTCCTTAAGTACAAGTTGGGATAAACTTTTTTTTCATGGTTACTGATCACTTGCATTTTTCACTAATGAATTACCTAGTGGAGTCATGTCAGATGCATGTTTAACTTGATTGCATACACTGAGCAACATAATAACCTGTATGTAATTAAAATTACACTTTGCATACATTTCCTTTATTTTATATATATATAAAATGTAAATATATAACATGAATTACATTTTACATTTATTATATAAATATATATATAACATATATATATTACTCTAAAGGATTATATAAAAACCCATATACAATATAGATATTATTAGAAATTTAGGAGATTTTTCCTTAACTTTGAAAATTCTCCATTTGTCATTTTATACTCTAATTCAGAATATTTATGAAAAAGATATGCCTTACTAAGTTTTGCAAAAAAGATGTGCCTCTATTGTGTTAAACCCCCAATTCATTTTTGGGGTACTTTTTTCTAACTTATTTGTAAGAGTTCTTTACATATCAAAAATATTAACCCCTACTTAGTCACGTGTTTATTGCGAATAATTCCCCTCAGTTTGTCATTTTTATTTTAACTTTGTTTATGATACTTCTTGCATACAGAAAATTTAACTTTTTAATAGTTACATATATATCTAACTGTGTTTTTCATCCCTGACATCATGCTCTGAAAGACTTCTATATTAGTTCGTTTTCACGCTGCTAATAAAGATATACCCAAGACTGGGCAGTTTACAAAAGAAAGAGGTTTAATTGGAATTATAGTTCCACATGGCTGGGGAGGCCTCACAATCATGGTGCAATGCAAGGAGGAGCAAGTCACCTCTTACATGGATGGTAGCAAGCAAAGAGAGCTTGTGCAGGAAAACTCTCCCTTATAATAACCATCAGATCTTGTGAGACATACTATCATGGGAAAGACCTGCCCCCATGATTCAATTACTTCCCACCGGGTCCCTCCCACAACATGTGGGAACTCAAGATGAGATTTGGGAGGGGGACACAGCCAACCCATAACAACTTCTTTAACTTAAAATTCCATAACTAATATATTATATCCTACCAATTTTGTTCTTTTATTTCTTACACTAAAATTTCTAATTCATTAGGAATCAAATGACATAATCCATTTTGTTTTCTCCCATTTGAAATGTCATCTTTATTTTCAGATTAATTTTATGTAAATTTTGGTATGTGCTTATACTGTCTCTTCTGTTCCACTGACAGGCACCTTCATTTCAGTGCCTGTTTAAAGCTATCTTAATTACTATAGCTTTATAATATGTATTAATTAAAGTAGGACAGATATCTTCACTGCTCTTTTAAAAATCTTAGGCTACATTAGCACATTTATTCTTCAAAATAAAACTTAGAGTACTTTTTGTCAGGCTTCTCTTCCAAATCTTCTTTTAAGATTCTGATGTGTAGATTGAGAAAAATTGTAATCTTTACAATATATCCCTCCATTTTTTTCAAGTTTTCCTTTATGTTCCACAATTTCATTTGTCATTTCCTCCAAATAGGAAATGAGCATTCCCTTTTAAAGTTATTTGATATTATACACTTCATTGTGATTTTACCTTTTTATTACATTCTTTTATTGCTGATTAAAAAAAGCTATTGATATTTGCATATTGATTTTGTAACCTAATAAACTCATTGTTTTGAGTAGTTTTTTGTTTGATTCTTTTTATTTCATTTTGATCTTTTGTTCAGGTAGGCAATTATACCATTTACTAGTTATTTTAATTTTTTCTCCTTTCTGGTACTTACACTTCCAATTTTATTTCCTTTTTTTTTCCTCTCCTACATTGACTGGAATTTCCAGATAAACTTTGAGAAAAGCTGAGAAACTGTAGCACCTTATTTATAGTGAGACTAGGGGTTCGTTATCCGATATGATACTAGGTATTATTTAAGGTATACATTGTGAGGCTTTGATATGTGAGTGGGCGTGTGTGTGTGCATGCTTGCATATGTGCATGCGTGGTGAGAACATTTAAGATCTACTCTGTGATGGCTAATTCTATGTGTCAACTTGACTGGGTTAAGGAATGCCCAGATAGCTGGTAATACATTATTTCTGGGTATGGTTGTCAGGGTAGACATTAGCATTTGAATCAGTCAACTGAGTAAAGGAATTCCACCCTCATCAATGTGAGCTGTCATCATCCCATCTGTTGAGGGCCCTGACAGAATGAAAAGGCAGAGAATGGGCAAATTCTCTATTCTTGAGCTGGGACATCATTTTCTCCTGACCTTGTATATCAGAACTGCTGATTCTTGGGCCTTCAAGCTCCCAGACTTACACCAATCCCCCAAAACCCCCAAGTTCCAGTTCTCAGGCCTTACATGTTGAACTGGGAGTTACACCATGGGCTCCCCTGGTTCTCGGGCCTTTGGAATTGAACTGAATTATGCCATCACTTTCCTGTTTCTCCAACTTGCAGATGGTATATCACGGGGCTTCTCAGCCTCCATAATTGCACAAGCCAATTCACACAATAAATCTCCTCCTATATATATATCTGTCTATATCCTATTGGTTCTGTTTCTCTGGAGAATCCTGACTGATACATACTCTCTTACTGAATTTCAAGTGTACAATACAGGATTACTAACTACAGTTACCAGGCTGTACATTAGATCTCCAAACTTACTCATTCGGCATAACTGAAACATTGTACCCATTTCTCCCAGCCCATGGCAACCACTAATCTACCCTCTGCTTCTAGGAGTTTAACTCTTTTAGTATCCACATATGAGATCATGCAATATTTGTTTTTCTGTATTTGGCTTATTTCACCTAGCATAATGTCTTCCAGCTTCATCCATGTTATCACAAATGACAGGATTTTCTTCTTTTTTAGCGCTGATTAATACACACACTGTAAGTTTGTATGTACAATCATTTTCTTTATTCATCTGTCAATAGATACTTAGTTTGATTCCACATCTTGGCCATTGTGAATAATGCTGCAATGAACATGGGAGTGCAGATATTTCTTTGACATACTGATTTCATTTCCTTTGGATATATTCCCAGAAATGAGACTGCTGAATCACATGATAGTTCTATTTTTAATTTTTCTGAGGAACCTTCATACTGTTTTCCATAACGGCTATACCAATTTACATTCCCACCAACATTGTGTCAGGGCTCCCTTTTCTCCACATCTTTGTCAACCCATATCTCTTCTCTTTTGATAATAGCTGTCCTAACAGGTGTGAGGTAATATCTCATTGTGGTTTTGATTTACATTTGCCTGATGATTAGTGACATTGAAAATTTTTTCATATACCAATTGGCCATTTGTATGTCATCTTTGGAAAAATGTCTATTCCAGTTTTTGCCCATTTTTCTATTGGGTTATGTGTTTTCTTGTTATTGAGTTGTCTGAGTTCCTTAAACACTTTGGGTATTATCTCATCAGATGGGTTGTTTGCAGATATTTTCTCCAATTCCTATAGGCTGTGTATTCACTCTGTTGATTGTTTCGCTTGCTATATAGAACCTGTTTAGTTTGATGCAATTCCATCTGTCTATTTTTGCTTTTGGTCCTTATATTTTGGAGTCATATCCAAAAAAATCATTGTCCAGACCAATGTCAAGAAGATTTTTCCCTATCTTTTCTTCTAGTAGTTTTACAGTTTCAGCTCTTACGTTTAAGTATTTAATTCATTTTTAGTTGCTTTTTGTATATGTTGTGAGACATAGTTCAATTTCACTTTTGTGCATCTGGAGTTCAGTTTTTGCAATACCATTTATTGAAGACACTATACTTTCCTCATTGTGTATTCTTGCATCCTTGTTGAGGATTAATTGACTGTAAGTGCATAGATTTATTTCTAGGCTCTCTATTCTATTTCATTAGTCTATATGTCTGTTTTTGTGCCAGTATTATACTGTTTTGATTACTATAGCTTTGTAGTATATTTTTAAAACAGTTAATATGGTGGCTCCAGCTTTGTTCTTCTTGCTCCACATTGCTTTGGCTATTTGGAATCTTTTGTGGTACCATATAATTTTAGGATTGTTTTTTCTATTTCTAAGAAAAATAACATTGGAATTTTGATAAGGATTGCAATGAATCCATGGATTGCTTTAGGTAGTATGGACATTTTAACAATATTAATACTTCCAATCCATGAACACAGTATATCTTCCCATTTATTTGTGATTTTGTCCACTTCTTTCATCCATGTTCTATAGTTTTTTAGTGTACAGATCTTTTGCCTACTTGGTTAATTTTTTTCCTAAGTATTTTATTGTTTTAGATGCTATGGGATTGTTTTCTTAATTTCTTTCTCTGTTCCTTGTTAATATATAGAAACACAACTGATTTTTGTATGTCGATTTTGCATTCTGCAACTTTACTGAATTTGTTTATTTACTGAATTTGTTTATTAGTTCTAAAAGTTTCTTGGTGGTGTTTTTGATATATAAGATCACAAGTTTTGTACATATAAGATTATGTCATCTACAGAGAAATTTTTACTTCTTTCTTTTTGATTTGAATCTCTTTTATTTCTTTTTCTTGCCTAATTGCTCTGGCTAAGATTTCCAGTACTAGGTTGAATAGAAGTGGTGAGAGTGAGTTTCTTGTCTTGCCCTAATCTTGGAGGAAAAGCTTTTAAGTTTGCACTGTTGAGTATTATGTTAGCTATAAGCTTGTCATATATGGCCTTTATTATGTCAACATGTGTTCCTTCAAATACTTCTTCTTTATCTACTGAGATGATCATATGATTTTTATTCTTCATTCTGTTAATGTTGTATGTCACATTTATTGATTTACATGTGTTGAATCATCCTTGCATGCCAGGGATAAATCCCACTTGATCATGATGTGATCCTTTCAATGTGCTATTGAATTTAGACTATTTGTATTTTACTGAGGGATTTTTGCATCTATGTTCACCAGGCATATTAGCCTGTAACTTTTTTCTTGCAATTTCCTTGTCTGGCTTTGGTATTAGGGTAATATTGACTTCATAAGATGAGTTTGGAAGTGCTCCCTCCTCTTTCATTTTTTGCAAAAGTTTGAGAAGGACTGGTGTTAATTCTTCCTTAAGTGTTTGCTAGAATTCACCGGTGAAGCCCTTAGGTCCTAGTCTTTTCTTGTTCAGAAGTTTTTAATGACTGATTCAATCTTCTTACTGGTTATTTGTCTGTTCAGGTTTTCTACCTCTTCATGGTTCACTCTTGGTATGTTATATGTTTCTAGGAATTCATCTCTTTCTTTTAGGTTATCTAATTTATTGGCACAAAATTGCTCATAGCAGTCTCTTATAATCTTTTGTATTTCTGTGGTATCAGTTGCAATGTCTCCTCTTTCACTTATAATTTTATTTACTTGAGTCTTTTGTTAGTCTAGCTGAAGGTTTGTCAGTTTTGTTCCTTTTCAAAAAACCTACCCTTAGTTTGATTGAACTTTTCTATTATTTTTCTTCAGTTCAGAGAATTTGTGATTTTTTCCCCTTATACTCTTATCATTTTTATTTTATTTGTACTTGATCTTTCTTAAGTAAAAATACCTATCTGTTGGTCCTCCATTCTCTGTTGCTCATATCATCACTTTCCTTCTCCTTTTCTTTCTTTTTATCCTTCTCTGGACCATCATGGGAGATTTATTCAAATGTCTTCTTCCATCACGTTCTGATTTTCTACAGGATCAATTCTGTTCTTGACTGTTCTCAGTGAGTATTTTAATCTTGCTCTTGTGCCTTTAGCTTCCTTACAATCTTCTTTCATCTTCTCCTGTTTGCCTTTTATCTGCTTTTGTCCTTCATCTCATCATTTTACTTTCTATTCCATATTTTTGCCTTTTGATAGAGGCCTTGTTTTCTTGTAATACAGTATTCTGATTATTTCTTCTGGATCTTGAACTGGAGCATCCTCAGGTGTGTTATTTGCTTTATTCTGATTAGATGCAGCACTTAGAAAACTGAAATTCACAGTCTGCACTGCTAATATTTTTTCCCTTCTAAGTCCCACTTCCCACACTGGCTTTCTCATAAGGATTGTATTTATTAGAATGCCCTGCACTACTGTTAACATCCCCCTACTTTCTGTTCATTTGCTTCCTGAGAATTTCAATATCTGTTTGTTATAGAAAGGTCACAGTTGAAGTGTCGGGAAAATGATAATCTCTCAGAGCAGTTCCCAAGAGTCAGAGAGGGGTTTCTGCTCAGATTTCTGGTTGGCACAATTCCTGGTTCACTAGGTCAGCAGGCAGATGGTGATAGAGTTGTGAAGCATATTCTACCTCTCACCATACTAATTCTTTTATTCAATAAAGAGGTACGGTATGCTATGAATTGAAGCTCTACATGCCTTATAAATAGGACCTATTTCTCCCAGATTCTATTGGTATTAGTTTTTAGCGCCACTGTAATTTTTTATTATTTCTTGTATTTTCATGGGCATTGAGAGATAAATTATACTGGAAACTGCTGGTCAGGTCAATTTTGATATGGTTCTTGTTGACCCAGGTTTTCACATAATTTTATTTTTGGGATGATCAAGTCCTCCTTTTCATTAGCAAAAATCAACCACTTTTGTAATCTTAGGTTTCACACCTCTCCCAAGTTAAACATAATCTTGCCTTCTGTATTCAGCTGTAGCATCCAGGTTAGCCTTTATTTAGCCAAAGTCTTTCAGCTCTGAACTTTCTCTTTAGTACTCTGCTTTCAGATGCTGAAACTGGGATACTGCAAACTGCATTTCACCTTTGCCCCGGGCTTCCTGTTAGACACTACAATTAGGGAGCACTAGAGGAAGACTGGAAGGCAGGAGGAGGGAAAAGGAACTTGCTCCATCCTGTGCTCTTAATGTTCCACCCACATTGCCTCAGCAATGGTACTTTACTCTGGCAGCTACACAGTTGGTTCTGGCTTCCAGCTTCCTTCAGTGCTCCCAGAGTCAATTTCGTTACTCTCACGGTTATCACAACTAGTCTGGCAGTTCTCTCCTCAGAGATCTGAGGCCCAGCTCCTGAGGTATCAGTCCCAGCACTAGCTGGGTGGCTTCCTTTCTCAGAGGACTGAGTCCTAACTCTAAAAGCCTCCTCCTCTGGCCTTCTAGGATCTGCTGACTCTGGCCTTTTCCTTTCGTCCTCTCAGCCCTAGAGAAGGTAAGGGCTTTCAAAAGCATTATCTTGTTTCCATTGTGTTCTGTTTTGCTTTTTAAGATTACTAATGCCCCTTTCACCAAATGCCTATGTTGAATTCTCTCTGTTAAAATAACTAGTGTGATTTCTGTTTTCTGACTGGACTGTAACTATTACACAGGATGCTTTCACAAAATATTTGTGAGTGTAAACATTTCAGGAAGCCAGGCCAAGGGGTGTGTGGAAGGTATGCTTGGAGCTATGCTTGATGATGGTAAAGTGGGTACCCCAAGATTTAGATAAGAAAATAAAACTTTCTGGACTACAGTATGCCAGATCACTCAGTGTGGGGTGGGGTGTGTGTGGTAGAGAGTACACACAAGGAAATGGGAAATGGTCAGGTGCCGTGGCTCACAGCTATAATCCCAGAACTTTGGGAGGCCAAGGCGGGTGGATCACTCGAATCCAGGAGTTTGAGATGAGCCTAGGCAGCATGGCAAAACCCTGTCTCTACAAAAAATACAAAAATTAGCCAGGCATGGTGGTACATGCCTGTAGTCGCAGCTACATGGGAGGCTAAGGCAAGAGGATCATTTGAACCTGGTATGCAGAGGTTGCAGTGAGCCAAGATTGTGCCTCTGCACTCCAGTCTGGGCAACAGAGCGAGACCCTGTCTCAAAAAAAAAAAAAATTGTAGCTTTCAAAGGTAAACTTCTAAAACTTAGAAATTTTACCTGCAGCAAGCCCTTCTTGGAGTGAAATGACACTGGTTGTAAACTTTCCAAAGGGAAGTCAGAATCAGGTTGGAGTTCTTAAGAAGAGCAGTGTCTTTCAGGGGCTGGGGTGAAATTATGATAAAATGAACTGGCTAAATAAATGGTCACTGAAAATGAGACCAACTCTGTCATAAGACACTTAATAACATCATAACACTTTGATGGCAAAGAAAAGGCATGTCAGCTGAGGGGCAGAAAGTCCCTTAGTTCCTTTTCTGTCACAGGGATCATCTTCATCTGATCTAAATGAATCTCAGCTATGACGAGTTTTGTTTTTTTTTTTAACACTTGATTCAGTCACCAAACTGACCACTGAGATTAAATCAAAGAAGACGCAACACTCAGTTTCGATGTTGAGAATACTGTTCGCATTGAACATCAGATCTATACAAAATTTTGGTTCAGCTCTTTGACAATTTTTGATAGGTATAATATTTTACTTTAGAAATGCTCATTCATGTCACTGGAACAACAATTTTAGACTCTTAAAAATGCCATGGACTTGCGGTTATGTAGGATGAAAAAGTCTAGAGATCTAATGAGGACTATAGTTAATCATGTTGGATTGTATACTGGAAATTTGCCAGGAGTAGATTTTAGGTTCTCTTACCACAAAAACAAAGCAAAAATAAGAAAAGAAAGGCAACTATATGAGATGATGGATATAATAATTTGCTTGACTACACTAACCACTATATATATGTGTATCAAAACATCACGTCATATACCTTGTATATAATAAAGCTTTTTTTAAAGGCCAAATACTTATTATTATCCAAAGGAGTCACATCAGATTCTTTTTTGAGGGGAGGAAACTTTATCCTTTGGGGAACCCCAAATCAGTATGTTTTCCTTGTTTATCTATTTCTTAATTGTATTCCAAATACGAGTTCAGAGACAATGAATGTTAGCTGACATTCCTGTCACTTGGCTTGATAAACCTTTCAGACACAGCAAAAATATTGTTATTTCTTAAAAAGGGTCCTCTCTAGACAATTGCTATGACTTTACTTGTTATAATAGATAACAGTCCTGAGGAAAATAGTTTGCCTTGGCCCAGGATAGAATAACTTAAGGCACACTGCAGAAGTCATTACATAGTGGATTTGTAGAAAGAAGGAAAAGATTTATTAAAGCCGAAATTTACAATAAATACCCATTAGCTATGGAAATATCTTAAAACAATAACCATCAACCATTCTTTCATATGAAGATAACTCTTTTCTGTCTCTTCACTTCAATGAGATGTTCAAGATTTGGCAGTTTCCCCAGACAATAATTTGCATTCATCTAAGAATTTCTGAAGCATTTCAAGAGGGTTAATTCATTGTCTTTTATAATATAACCAAAACTTGCTTATTACTAGATCATCTTATCCCTTCCGCATGGAACAAGACACCAAAGTAACATACAGAGGAAAATCTTGCATTAAGAAATGAAAAAAGGCTAGCAGGATAAAAGGACGGGGGGCCTGTTTTGTAGATATTGAGATCCACCAGTGATTACAAAGACAGCCAGCTTCTATAAACACATCTTTAATTAATCCTTTAACTGTCAGACTTCAAAACACCACCATTAAAATAATATTTCCTCTTATCTTCAGTGCTTGACATTTCCTTCATTTGCTGACTCATTAGCCATCAGAACACATGCTAAACGCAAAGAATCGTGTTCTTTGAGAATTAACAAGTCAGGACAGTACTAGAGAGGTTAAGTGACCAGTTAGACAATTTGGGGGAAGAACCAAACTAAAGCTCATGGTTTTCCTGTAAATTTTCAGCCCAGTGGGATTTATGCTTGCACCGCCACTGCCCAGCTGCCCCCTTGTCATGCAAGTGACCTCTGTCATTTATTTGCTCATGACAGTATTCGCCTTTGAAAATACAAGAGGTTTAGGTTTGGTGTAGGTTCGACTTGGGAGGGTAGTAATATTTGCCTTCAGGACTTTTTCTTTCACTTTCAATTCCCTTGCATACTCGTGTGGCCTTCTAGTCACACAGGGTCAGCTCGGACTACAACTGCCTTAGGGCCAGATATGGTCTCTGCCCAAGGTTCCTTTACTTCTCCCAAGCCATCAAAACTCTTCCCTGAGATCTTCTCATTGAAAATGAATGTTAACATTGGTCTAATCACATAAATATAGCTACTATTACAACTCTAGTAGCGATACTGCACTTCTATTACTACGGACTAACTCATGTTTACAGAACTATGTGCCACATTTCACATAATGGAATAGTTTAATTGTTGGTTTACCAGCACTTATTTGGCAGTTGCCAGATATTTGTTGACCATTACATGACGGTTGTTTCTGTAGTGTAAGTACAGTGTAGCAACATGCCAACTTACTTGTTGGTAGTCCCCGTTAGGCTGTAGGTCACTTGAAGTGGGGGCATTGTATCTTCATTTGGAAGCAGTTTTTTGTTTTTTTGTTTGTTTGTTTGTTTGTTTGTTTTTTGAGACGGAGTCTCGCTCTGTCGCCCAGGCTGGAGTGCAGTGGCGCAATCTTGGCTCACTGCAAGCTCCGCCTCCCGGGTTTCAAGCCATTCTCCTGCCTCAGCCTCCCGAGTAGGTGGGACTACAGGCGCCTGCCACCACGCCTGGCTAAATTTTTTGTATTTTTAGTAGAGATGGGGTTTCACCATCAAGCCAGGATGGTCTTGATCTCCTGACCCCGTGATCCGCCCGCCTTGGCCTCCCAAAGTGCTGGGATTACAGGCGTGAGCCACCGCGTCCAGCCTGGAAGCAGTTATTTTTGTACACACTCCCCAAAGAAAACACTTTGATTTAAAGTTTAAATGTATTGATTCAATGAGTAAGTGAATCCACACTTTGTTGAATCTGCAGAAAAAAAAATAACTTTGTCTAACATCAAATAAGCCAATAGAGCTAGTGTGGAAATTATAAATTTGTTACTATTAAAATAAATGATAATTTTGAGTGACTAAGCTGTAAATGGAGTCTCCTGTTCACTTAAATCATTTTCAAAGTACCTCCTTTTGGCATATCTGGAAACATTTTATTTGAAATTATTATTTTAGTTTGAATTTTTACCTATCAAAAGAAGTAGTCAAAAAAGAAAGATGAAAGAAGGCACTAAGTATATATACAGTTTATTGGTACAGTTTAGTGGGCTTTTTTTTTTTACAGCTTTAAGATGTAATTCACATAACATACAATGGACCAATTTAAAGTGCACGATTTGATGTATTTAAGTATATTGTAGATTTTAAAAAGAAGCAAAAACTTAACATTTTTAGTACAGTAATTTCAAGTGTGAGTGCCAGAAGGGGGGATAGGGCTTTTCAGGAAAAAAAAAACAAACAAAAAACTGATATTGAGAGCTATTAGATACATTTTCTTCTGAGGGAGGATTTGAAGCTCTGGAAATCTAGGAAATGTAAATCCAAAATGTGCTAAACACAAGACTATAAGGCTTTTTCCTGAAATGAATAAATGAATGTGAGTTTTTTGCCTCTTTATTTTCTGTGAGTCAAGGGCATGTATAACTATTTTTCAGCTTTACCTAATGAAAGCTCTGAGCTTTCCCTTCATGTTAAAATATATTATTTAACATTTGAGTATGTCAACACCACATTAGGCACTTTAAAGAACAGAATTAGCCATGCTTCCTACTCAGGGGACTTGTCTACTAAGTATCAGACTGAAGCAAAATGCTCTAGAATTCCCTCACATCAAGCAATCCATAGAGTGATATTTTCCCTTAATTCTTCTGTAAAATCAATGAGATTTTTCTCTCTTTTTTTTTTTTTGTGTGCAAACTCAAAGGAACACTCTTTGATTTAACATATACCTTTAGAAGTTCTGTTTGGGCACATTCCACATCTTATTCTTTTATCATGGGACAGAATCAGTGACTACATCTAAAATTAGGCCTATTAAATGTGGTTTCTGTCACAAAGCAAAAGGAGTTCCCATTTTCACTAATTCTGTCATCACCTACATTATTGTAGGTGGGATATTTCAACAAACGAGAGCTTATTTCTCTCATGCATCTTCATAGGGTACACTAACTTAATAAGGTTGATGGTATAATGCAGTGAGAGAGCCTGAAGAAAATAAATACAACGTGCTTTTGCCTAGGCATACTTTTGCAGTGTAAAAATAGTTGGAAGTAAAATTTTTAATTATGCTATAGTCTAGTATGCTTTGTGAGCATTAGAAATATAAGGCAAGTACAAAGTATTAACTCTTAAAGCTATCAGGCTACACTCTTTAAAAGATGATTAAAAGTACATATTAAAGTGTTAATTTTCAATCAAACAACTTGTTTAGTCACTGAACTGCTAATCGGCTTCATTTATAGTTTTACCAGAGGCTCCTTAAACTTTTTGGTCTGCCAGATTAACTCTGCTTGGATAAATATACTATAATCAACTAGATTAATTAGTCAAATTAGCTTAGTATTTCTTCCTCAACACTTAGAAGTTGAAAAGTTCATAATGTTGAAATTAATCATTCAGCATCAGTTGCTAGTCTAAAGTTTTTTTAAGACTAAATGTAATAGTGACAAGTGTTACAAATTCAGAAATATTATAATTAAGCAAGCAGATGTACATTTTGAAATAGTGCCTCAATGAATATTAAAACATCCTGAATAAATTCTTGCTACAGTTTAATTTGGTGACATAAATTGTTGAAAGAAATAATAAAATTATTAGCATACAGTGTTTTCTAAAAGATCTCATTGTCATTTACTGTAAACGGTGTTGTCAATATGCTAGTTCATAGATATATTTGGGAAAACTTGGCCCACATGGTTCTCTTGTCGAATCTAGGGTGTTATTTCATGGACAAAAAGATCTTGTCTTAAGATATTAGGCCTTGAAACTGGGTCTTTGAGTTTTTTCTACCAGAGTGTAGTACTTTCTCAGAGCAAATACTCGTGAAATTAGATAATTTCATTTTGCAAACAATCTGGAAAAGATTTGGAGAATGAGGAAGGGGGGAGAGAAGGGGGGTGATGAGAGGAATCTACTCAGGTTTTCTAGCATGGATTTTGAATTTTGCCTTGAGATATTTAGAATTGAAATAATCAAAAGGTAATCGTATTACCTAACTTTGGATAGAAAACGTAAACGAATCCCAAATTTCTAATACTTACCCTTCCTGCTAAAACTATGAGTCTTCCTAATGGAGAACAAATAATGAAAAGTTAAATAGCCTGACTCCACCACTAATTCTTGCAAATTATCTGTAGCTGAGGATTGTTACACAGTCATCTTCAAAAAACGGCAGCAAAATGTCAATGAATAAGTAGTAGGAGGGATTCTGGAAGGATAAGCACACCAATAAAATTATTAAAAACCAGAGGTAGGTGAATTATTACCTGGATTTCTTTTCATATGATTGGAGAGAAACCCATGAGAGTTTAATTCTGGAATCTTTTTCTATTTTATAAATATTTAAATGAGGCAAAAAGAAACTTCTAGAATTCCAGTATTTAACTAATTCTTCTACTGTATTTTCATTTAAAAAAAGTATTAATCCACTTGTCAAAGTCTCCTGGGGCATAATATCATTCCTTATAATTGTCCTTTATATTCTAAATGGTAGTTGGATCTCTTAGTCTATTTCTTCAAGGTGGAGAAAATAAAATGGAAGCAGTTGTTTTTCAACAAAAAGGTAACTATCAGCAGGAATCATGCAAAGTTTGCAATCTGACAGTTTTTAAGGATGATTTTAAAGCTCGTCTTAATCGTTGAGACTGGTTACCTCATTTGTAAATAAGGAATATCACCTCCTAGATCCCTAACAGAAAATATTTGTATATTAAAATATAAAGGCTGTGTGTATGTGCTGCACTATCAAGCAGAGCAGTTTGGGGTTAAGCATTTTCAGCAATCTTAAAAGTCAAACTCATGTAATCCATTATAACTGGATCTACAAATGTCTTCAGGTAAATTCAGAAGACTGAGGCAAAGGATTTTTAGCCCAAAAAGGTACCTTCTACTGAGGTTCTTACAGAACGTCAGAGTGCTTTAAATTATGGTGCTAATAGAGAGAGATTACATATATATAAATGTAGACATTTCTATGAACAAAATCTTACAATGATAGTCTTGTCACCAGGATCAAACAGAAGCTCAAACCAGCTACCTCCATAAGGTGTGAAGTTGAGATGATTTTCAGGGTCAATAAAGCCAAAGTAATTTTAGATTGAATGCTTTGTTTTCCAAAAGAAAAAAAAAAAGTATGCACATCTCTATTCATGATGTGTGTGTGGGTGGTATAGTTTTGAGAACTTGAGGAGAGTGGTGCTTGGTATAACCTAGGCAGCAAGGGAAAGCATTTAAAAATACTGTCAACGGTTCTGGCAGGAAAGACTGTATAAATATACTGTAGACTCAAACATAAGTGAGCTGGTTAAAAAAAGAAAAGAAACTGCAAAGGAAAACTTCAAAACTTCTACCCCCATGATGAAATAAATTACATAAAGGAGGAAGTTATCAAGGGTTTTCATACTCACCATCTACCTAATTTCAAAAGCCTAGTTCTTAAGGAATTTTCTTTTCAAATCTGAGGATTCAGTATTCAGCCAATATAATTGGTCGGATAGTCTTAGCATATTTTGTGAAATCATTTATAAGACTACCAAATGTCTTGGGAACTTTTTCCTCTAATCACTCCTGAATCCGTCCAAATTGGTTTTAAATTATTCCTTTTGTAATGGTAAATTTTTATTACAAACATGTTTTTTACTCCAATTTAAACACAGATATGTCAGTTTGAAGTTGAAATAATTAGATCCTACATGGTTTTTCATGCAGCACATTATTACATTATATCAAAAATCTTATCCCATCATGGAAAAGATGTGAAAGGTTTATATAAATTCCAAGTTAATTTATTTCATTAAATGGCTTATACTGTGCATGTAGGTGTGCATTTATTTTCAAGCACAAACATGCAAATACACAGAACCATGAATTATATTCCACAGCATCCCTTTTAAAGTGTGTTTTTTCTTTTAAAAATCTTTACATGAATAATATCCACCATCATGGACCTTGAACACTGATGATTCTGGCTAACGCTTTTATCCTTTGCTTGAAATTACAGGATCAGTCTAGCCAGAATTTATGAGAACCAGACCTCAGACCTCACATAGCTCACATATTAGACCATTAGGCATCTAACTACCTCTGAACAATTTCAATGCATTATCTCGCCTTTTCCCTGGGGCACAAACTTCACTCGTCCATACTTTTAATATATTTTGTCTGCATGAAGCAGATCGAGTTATTACATGCCAGCGGATCACAACTTACAGAAATTTCATTGCTTCCCAATGATGCAACAAACGTCTCTGTTCTCCTCCCTGATATGGGGCTGAAGGGAAATGATCAATACTGCAAATGTCTGTAAATTATCCGGCGGTTTTATGTAAAGTATATTTGATATTTTTACTTAAACACTTTAAACATTTTCATGCATTCCCACCCATAGACACTTAACCAAGGAAGGCCATATCCATGCACTTTTTTTTTCTAATTGCATGCCACTTCAAATGAACTAGGAAAGTGCCTAGATAAATGAAAACCACCTAACTTTTACTTTCTCCAGTACATTCCTGATTGAACATCTCTTGTTTTTACTTACATTTTGATTTGCAGGTTTCTAAGTCTTACAAGCCAGAAATTTATTTGTTCTTCAAAAAAGAAATTTAGTGATCAAAGATTTAAAAATTAATTTATCTTTGAACTCTCCTAAACCTTTTACCTGGATTAATGGCAAAGCCATTACATTCTTTTCTTTCATTAGGGTTTTTTTTTTTCTTCAGCAAGGCTGAACAGGAAACAAGGGTGATCCTATCCTGTCCCTAGAGGCAGTTCATCAGCTAGCTCAGTTTACAGCTACTAAAAAAAAAAAAAAAGAAAAGAAAGAAAGAAAAGAAAAGAAAAAAAGAAAGAAAAAAGAAAAACCTAGAGGTAAGAAGTAGCCCTCAGAAATGTTGTGTTTTATCATGAGGAACTATTGTGGTAAAGTGAGCACACAATAGCCATTTTTCTTGTTCGACTTGAATCTTTGTATTATTATTATTTTTCATTATCCATTCTGAAGTTACATTTCTCGGACTTCTGGGCTAGTTAACCATTTCCTCTAGTCTGAGATATATATATAAAAATATATATACACACACACACATATATATATACACACACACACTATATATATTTTTAAATACTAGTGAATAATTATTCTACTTAGGTTTTCCCAATAAAATAGTTGGTAAAGGAAAACCAAGCTACTGTTATCTAAGACAATTTTCTCATTTAGTTCCAAACTAAAACAAACAGCAATGAAAGGTCATTAGTCTCACAGACTAAAATTGTTTTGATGAAGGCCAGCTTTCCATTCTGTTGACAAGCGTCTCAATTCTTTTCAACAGCTCTAGGTGTTCACACTGGAAGAATGTGGGGCAGTTGGGGTAGTCATCAGCCTCAGGGAACCAATGGCTCCTGGTGACAATTTGCAGAGCTGCCACTAGTCAAACTGTTCCTCCTCCCCTATTTTTTTTATCGAGATTGGGAAAATTAATAATGGAAATTTGTTCTTAGTGGCAGATTTGAATACAAACACTGCTTGAATTTCTGCTGCTGTATATTGCTGTTTAGCAATAATGATGTCTCATCATAATTACATGTTTCTTCAGAGTAAAGTCAAGGAATTTAAGGGGATCTGCAAAACTTCACCAAGATTTCCTCCAAGAAGGCACTTTCTTTCTTAGTAGGTCAAATATCATGGCCCAAAACGGAATCAGTAAAGAAGAGACATGAGGCAGATGGAACGGAAATGGAACCTCTGAGGATGACCTGACTGTCTTATAACTTCTATGCTGGCTTAAGAGCTGAGAGGGCTGACCAGCCTGATGATTAAAGGCCAAGACCTAAACTGCATGATTTTGTCCCATTGTCTTCCCAGCTAAAAATAAGAATCACCATTTCTCAACCAGAAATGGGAGTAACTCTCCATATTACATCCTTGCATTCAGGCCTCCCCTTACCATTTACTCTCAGAGGTTTTACTTGTCAAGTCCTCTAACCTTTCTGAAACTGGATGTCAAACAGAGCTGTGAATCACTGAAAGGGAAGCCCTCAAGGGCTGGAAGGGTGAATTCAAACAGCCTCTGAAAAGTTCAGGGTAAAAAGCATTGTATAGGAATAGCTCAGGGATTTAGAAGTCGGGAAATGTAGGTTCTATTTGGAGCTATGCCTTGAGCATGTTGCTCCCTTTACAAAAATTGCCAGATGTGAGAGGAAAGATTGCTTACTTTGTGGAGTGTTTAAGGAATTCTTAATCAGAGAATCTGATTAAAGTTAAGAATGAAACACAGCTAATGGCTTTTTTAAAGCAAAACCAACAAACAAACACACTGGGCTGACAAGCTCTTTATTTTTCTGGGTTAATTTTTATTGTCTGCCCTCAAACTGAACTGCTTTCCACCTTTTTTGAGAAAGAATGAGCATTTTGCTAACTTTGAGTTAGGAAAGGGGAAGGAAATCCCAGTGTCACGGTGTTGGAAGGGCCCATGGATAATACGTAATTCAGTATCTTAGCCAATTCTTGATTTCTCTCTCTCTCTCTTTTTTTTGAGACGGAATCTTGCTCTGTTGCCCAGGCTGTATTGCAGTGGCGCGATCTCGGCTCACTGCAAGCTCCGCCTCCTGGGTTCACACCATTCTCCTGCCTTGGAGTAGCTGGGACTACAGGCGCCCGCCACCACGCCTGGCTAATTTTTTTTGTATTTTTACTAGAGACGGGGTTTCACCGTGTTAGCCAGGATGGTCTCGATCTCCTGACCTTGTGATCTGCCCGCTTCGGCCTCCCAAAGAGCTGGGATTACAGGTGTGAGCCACCGCGCCCAGCCTTGATTTCTCTCTTTACCACAGGTGCCAAGGTACAAACGTGCACTGTTTAAGCAAATTGAGGAAGATGAAGCATACCACCTGCACAGGCAGTTCATTCCACATTCAGATCACTAGTGCTTACAAAGTGCTGACTGAGGTCAAGCTGAAACCTGTAGCCTGCACCTTCATTGATCCTTGCCCTATCCCCTGTCGTATCAGAGAGCAAGCCCAGTTGCCTTCTTCCACATGGAAATCCTTCAAACACTTAAGGACACTGTACTGTCTCTTTAGATGTTCTCTTCTCCAGTTCGAGCATGCACTCTTCCTTCACGCCATTTTCCTCACAACAGGCTATAGGTTGTTGATGTCCTCCTTAAAGGTGGATCCCATAAATGGTACCATAGTTCAAAGCCAGTTTGATCAGCACGGACTACGACTTTTACCATTCTGGATATATTGTTGGACAAAGTTTTTTTTTTTTGGTCTTCTTTTGTCACCTAGGCTGGAGTATAGTGGTGCAATCACAGCTCACTGCAGCCTCCATGTCCTCCCACCTCAGCCTCCCAAGCAGCTGGGAAAAGAGGTGCACACCACCACACCAGGCTAATTCTTTAACTTTTTGTAGAGATGGGGTCTCGCTCTGTTGCTCAGGCTGGTCTCAAACTCATGGACTCAAGTGATCCTTCCACCTCAGCCTCCCAAAGTGCTGAGATTACAGACATGAGCCCCAGTGCCTAGCCAAGGCTTTTCTTTTTCTTCCAAATCATTCCATGCTTACTGTCAGCTAAAATCTCTCCTCTGTCACATAGCTCCTGTCTTACATTTGTATAATTAAATTATGGTACTTAAACACTCTTTACATTTATCTTCTTTACAGTTTCATCTGGTTAGGGTTGGCCCATTGTTTCAACCCATTCCAAACTATTTTCAGCCATAAGAAAGAAGCTGAAGGACTTCATAAACTGCTTGAAGCGTACTGCTCTGAGGGCTTCCATATTACACCAAATGTTTCATTCACGCAAGAGCCCTGTGAGGTAGAGATTCTCCTCCTAATTTAGTTGATGAAACTAAGCCTGGAAGATTAAGCAAATTGCTGACGGTCACACTCCAAGTACTGGCTGAAACCAAGATTCAAATCTTAAGCGTTCTAACTGTACATGACTAGTTCTTTCCATTCTTCTGTGCTCTTTCTTAGGATTTCTTTGGATTCTGTTTCTGACATTTAACACGTTGGCTCTTTCTTCATCTTCAGGTAGAGTCATCAATGTCCTCAATCAATTCATCATTTTGAAAATAATTGCATATAACCGGCCTGAAGACAAAGCCAATTGAGCTCAGGTGCTAGCAATCTCTTTGTGCTGTCTTTCATTACAAAGCCATCCAACCAAACTCTCACTGGCCAGTAATTTTTCATTATGCTCACAAGGACATTGTTGGCTCATTTATTTAATATATAGAGTGTCTACTATATGCCAGGATCAGTGTCAGACACTGGGCATACAGCGATGAACCAAACTGACACGGTCATCACGACGGCCTTGTCAGAGGTCAAGATAGGTCTGGTTTAATTTACTCGTAGTAAACCATGCTGACTCTTAGTGATCAATGCTTCCTCTTAGCATGGAAGGAACAGCCACAATGACACTTAGTTTGCCTGCCTAGGGGATGAAAATTAGTACCGAGCCCAGCAAAATGAGCAAGGAAAGCGCATGCAGGACAGTGCCATTAAGAGCGATGCTGCTCTGAGAATCATAGGCTCCAGCCTATGGTAGCAGCTTGACCCATCCTGCAGGGAGTTTTCATTTTTAAGAACACAGGCCAAGGTTTTCATGTTTCCAGTTGCATGACAAGTCTCCCTTTCCCTGTAACTATTCACTGACAACAAACACACTTTTCCAAAGGCAAATACCTACAGAATTTGCTTAGAAGATAGTCTGTGAAAATTGATCAAAGTGAAATTGGAGAGATAGCTGTGGAAAATAATTTAGCTTCCACTTATTGAGCAACTATTATGTGCTTGGCACTGCACTGCACACACTTTTATTTATTTTAGTCCTCATAGTAAACCTACTTGGAGTGTAATTTATAAACTCCTCATTTAAAATTTTTAACATGATTTTTACACATGAGAAAATAGAAGCTTGGAGTGATTATGGCACACAACTGGCAAGTCAAAGAGTCACCAGGCCCAGAACTGACTCCAAAAGCAATATTCTTCCTAGCTCCCACATGGAAACAAGTTGTACCCTTTTTATCTTTGAGTTATTAATATTCCAGCAAGGAAGAGTTTAAAATATCAGGAGAAAATAAAAGAGCAAATTTGGTGTGATACCTAAGGCAGTCACCTCATTATTATAGCCAATAATTTCTCCAGGCTTCAGTGTCTCAACTGGTTGAATCAACTAATAGGACCTACATATCACAAGGTCTTAAAAATGACTACAAAGAGGTTTTTTGAGAAACAGAAGATTAGGGCTGCCGCTTTTAGGAGCTACTCTACTTCCTTCACTATCTGCTTGATGGTATTTGAACTAAGCTAAATAGAAAATAAGGTCTTTACATCCTAATAAGGACTGGAGGTCTCTTTACTGCTATTACCCAAGCTTGCCAGCCTCAACTGCAGTGAGAAGATTTACTCTTCATTTTTCTGCAACCATAGCCCCTGCACTGAAAACTGCCAAGCTTTTCATGTTTCTCAAGGAACAAACCCCAATCTTGATACTACTTGAAGATGATTTTACTACTTAAATGAAATAACCAAAGTCAAAATGAGCTTCCTCTTTTTTCTCCTCTTCATATCACTAATTGTATTTACTCCCACCCAGTCTCAGAGAAAGAACCATTCTTCCACACTGCCAAGGCTATTCTTTCCATGTGTGCCTTTGATTTTCCCCCACTTCTTGTTTTTCCCATCAACTTGCCCTTATGCTCCTATCCCTTGAATTTTCAATCTCTTCACTTCTATCAGATCCTTTCTTCTTGTTTACAAATGTGCATGAGCATACCCTATTCTTTAAAAGAAGAGAAGCGAAAAACAACCAACTTTTCTCAGCTCCACTCCCTGCCCCCTCCCAAGCTAGCATCCTCTCTATTTTCACAGGTCTTGAAAGAAAAGTCCACTTCCGGACCCCCCACTCTGTCCTTCGCTCCTTGCAATCTGGCTTCTGCCCTTGTCACTCCACTGAGACTCTACAGACCGAAAGGTCACCAATGACTTCCTCATGACCAAATTCATTGGTATTTTCTCCCTTTGGCCCCTCAACCTTCTTTGTAGACCTCGATCTGTTGATTATGCGTTTCTTTTACATTAACATTTATTTAGCAACTACCTGATGCCAATCACAGGGCTATACTGGGGGCTCAGGCTTCAAGTAATCTTTCATGACTAAGAGAAGAAGTATTTTCTCACTTCTCTTCTTAGTTCTCTAGTATCTTCTTGGGCCTCTCTAGCTGCTGTCATTCCTAAGTATACTTTCCCAAGGATCTATCCTTGGCCCTCTTCTCCAGAGTCCTCAGTAACAATCTCACCACTTCAGCTACTACCTTGGACCCTTGCGAATCAGAGGCTGATTCTAAATCTCTTCCTACTCCAGCCCTTTAGTTCTGCATTTCAAATGCCTGGTGCATGCTCATATACTGGACTCTCATTTTCTCATAAACCTACTCCTGTTTTATTTCTTTTAATGGTTACTGGCATTCTAACATAGTCAGGCCCAAAACCCTAGCAGTATGTTGGATTGCTTCCCCCTCTTTCCCTGTTCACCATACTTAGATTGCCAGAATATGCAGATTCTTCCTCCAGACTATTTCTCATACTTATCTCCTCACTTCCATTTCCATTGCCCTAAGGTAGAAACTCAATAGCTTACACTTAGATCAGGGTTTTGCAACCTTTAGTCATTCCCCTAAGGCCTTCAGGATTTGGGCAATATGGGCAGATCACATGCACTATATTATTTATTTAATATTTTAAATTTACTAGACCTACATTGTTTTCTTTAGATTCATCCATGGCAATAGTTTATAGAGTGAGAGGTTCGATATACAAATTATATTTTTAAATATGTACTTAAACCTATGTTATTATTAAAATCTGAATAGCACTTAGATTTGCCATACGTGCCACAAATCGTACATCATCCGTACTTTGGGAAACACTTATTTTGATTACACAAAAGCCTTGTAATGAGTATTCAATCCCTTTTTCTTTGGCATTTCAACCCATCTGATTAAACTTTTCCAAACTAATTGTTCTGAATTATAACAATATTCTGTCCGTTTCTTGCTCAAAACCTCATTCTCCACCCAATTATATCTGAAATCCTTAACCAATGTGGTCTCTAGTCTGAATAGACCTGCCCTCCCAACATCATTTCCTGTTGCTTAGGCAGCCTTATCTCAGCCTTGATGGAAGCAATGCCTGCTAATCACTGCTTCCCATACATTCCCTACACCGTCCTGCTGGCTCTGGCCCCGACCACCGCCCCATCACCTGCCTTCGAAGTTCTCCCTCCTCCTCCCCGCTTCTGCAGCCTCCTCAAAACATCCACTAATTTCTTCAGCTGGAAGTAATCTTTCCTTCCTCCAACTCCCATAGCCCTGTACCCATAGTTTTCTTTTGACACTTTTCACTTTCTACTGTTAATTTATGTTATATATTCACATTTTATCTCTCCTACATGTGTTTAAATTTCTTGAGGGCAGGCTGGGTTCTGATTCATCTTTGCATCCTCCTATCACTTAGTGAAGTACTTGCTCATAGAAGGAAAATAAAGACCACTAAATATTGATTGAATAAATGAACATACGGTCAGGCAACATTTTGGTTTAAGTGATTTTGATTAGTTTCCTCATCTAGTAGCATTTTTTCTTAAGAATTCATCTGTATTTTAGTGGTAGGGATTAATGAAGGGGGTGAAGGAGCTCCTTATATGTCACATCTTGGCCCACTTTTTCCTACATTTACTTTCATTTAAACGAGACAATGAAATAGATGTAACGAAGTATTTCCATTATATAGCTGCAAAGGAAAGGAGGCTGGCTGTTTGGAGTCACAGCTAAAGTTTTTATTCTTTTTATTTTATTTGCTTTCAATTGGAAGATTTCTAAGAAGACAGTGCTACAACAAAATTTGTTTTATTTTTAAATGTATTAAGTGCACTATTTTTTTCAGAGCCATCCTCCCATTACCTAACTAATATGGAAAGTCTATAAAACCATGTTTCCTGGAGGGCTCACTTACCTCCAGAAAGATTTTTCCTTGAATGACTGACCACAGCTGGAGGAGAGCCTTGAGCATTTAGTTTGGCACTCACAGAGGGAGCCCAGAGCAAACCAAGCTGCTGCACAGTGAAACAGAAACGCCCTCTGATTATTCTGCCCTTTCAGCAGAGACCCTCCCTCTAGCCTAAATGGACCTGCACATTCTGATTTCACTGGGCCATAGACTCTGCCATAGACTCTGTGTGACACTCCAGAAAATACTTCTCAGGAAGCTGAAAGCTTTGCATTCATCAGACACTCACTTTTGCTCAAATATGATATGAATAAGTCTTCCAGGGTAAATAACAACAACAACAAAAACACCATTGGCTAAATTTTCTGTTTTAAAATTGTTAATATTTTAGACTTCAACTTCATACATGTTGAGGGAAGGCAAAGTAAAAAAAAAAATCAGTAAAATGCAAGAGTTCTGTCACTTAGAGATACGAACATGTTAGTCTCCATATGACACTTGCTGTAGCCATTAGTGAGAAATTAGTGTTTCTTACTAATATCAACAGGCCATTTTATGTACTAAGAAGTGGTCCTGACTTTTGAAATCTTCTTCTTTCTCCAAATTTCTTCCTAAAATATTGTTCCCCATGATACAATGTGCTATAGACTGAATGTTTGTGTCTTTCCCAAATTCATATGTTGAAATTCTAACCCCCAATGTGAGGATATTAGGAAGTGGGGCCTTCAGTAGGTGATTAGGTCATGAGGATGGAGCTTTCACGAATTGGATTAGTGCCTTTATAAAAGAGACCCTGGAGAGCTCTCTCACCCCTTCTGCCATATGAGGACATATTGAGAAGGCTATCTTTAAACGGGGAAGTAAGCCGTCACCAGACACTGAATTTGCCAGCACCATGATCTTGGACTTCCCAGCCTCCAGGACTGTGAGAAATAAATGTCTGTTGCTTATAAACTGAACAGTTTATGGCATTTTGTTACAGCAGCCAAAAATGTATAGTGAGCAACTAAATAAAATGTAAATGAGCAATTAAAATTTCCTTAACTGACATGAGAAATCTCATGTTGGCTTTTGGGCCTCCACAACTGGATGACTTTAATTGCTGGCCATGCCTAGCAGTTTCTACTTACCATTCCAAAGCTAAAAACAGGGGAAAAAATGCTTTTAAACAAGTATATGAAGTGCTCTTCCTGTACTCAAGACAAATAATTATCTATACCAAAATCTTAGGAT
The DNA here is from genome assembly GCF_006542625.1 of Nomascus leucogenys. Classification (NCBI taxonomy): domain Eukaryota; kingdom Metazoa; phylum Chordata; class Mammalia; order Primates; family Hylobatidae; genus Nomascus; species Nomascus leucogenys. Next base: position 64,400,647 of record NC_044386.1, on the reverse strand, counting down.
AACGAAGGGCTTTTCTTGCTCAGAGAGCACATGAACTTGATAATTCTCTGCTAATAAGTGCTGCCATATTGAATACAGTGCTAGAATCAGAATTCTAGCAATAAATTTCAACTGTGATGTTCAAGCACAAAACAGCCTGAGCAGGTGAGGCCCTTCACTGCTCTAGGCATTATCAGTCAATTCTCCAGGAAAAGGAAAATAATCTGCTATGATGTCAGGAAACGTCATAGACTCATAGAATAATAGAACTGGAAATGGCCTCAATAGATGATTCTGTTAGATGTGTCAGCATGCCCCATGTGCCCCATGTGCTTCACAGTGAGCTGCTTGCTCTTTGTACACGTCCACATCTCTGCCTCAAGGCCTGTCATTAGCACTCTTGATACCGCAGACTGATAGTACCCATGGAGATTCCAGAACAAGACTCAGACTTCGTCAGACAAAGCCCAGCAGGATCCCTTGCATAACACTAAGATCATGCCTTGGTAGGCTTTGAGCCACATCAGCCAACAATAACACTACATGGCAGATAATGTTCCATCAAGATTATAATCTAGTGTTACAATCAAGATTATGAGGCATGTTCCCAACACAAAGAAAAGATAAATGTTTGAGGTGATGGATATCCCAATTATCCTGATTTGATCATTACACATTGTATGCATGTACCAAAATACCACATGTACTTCCCCCAAATATGTACAACTATGATATACCAATTTTAAAAACACACGAAAAAAGATTATGGGGCAGAGAAAGTCATGTTGGAGCCTCTGGTTGATTTTATCTGATGTTCTAAAAAATTCCAATTCATAAAAACCATGTTGAAACATCTACTATCAAAAGCTTATTTAACTTGCCTTTTCAACATCATGGCTACATGAGCACACTGTGAAAGAAGTCATGTTCATTAATGCATGCCCTCACCATGATGTTATCCAGCCACTCCTGGTGTAAGTGAGTTTTTCTGTAAGTTCTTAATGAAATATAAAGCTGATTAGAAAAGTCAAAGGACATTTTTAGGAGAAAGAGTAAGATGATAAAAAACGAATATGAGAAAAGTGAATAGTGGGACTTCAGCAGGGAGTCAGTTGCTCAGTTGACTTAACTGAAAACACAAATGGAACAAACTAGGGCTCCAGTGAATCCTCTGAGGAGCTCAAAGCTTTCAGGTGTGGTGGCAGCAATACCTCCCTCCAGGGACCAGCATGTCACAGTACCATTCCTGCTGACACACCACCATCCAGACATTATTTACTAACTAGTTTACTGCATTCTGTAGGCCAGCCCTACCCGTCATGATGGAACTTTTTTTTTTGAGAAAAGGTCTCCCTCTGTCAACCAGGCTGAGTGCAGCAGCGTGATCTCTGCTCACTGCAGCCTCCTGGGCTCAAGAGATCCTCCGCCTCTCAGCCTCCCGAGTTGCTTGAACTACAGATGTGCATCACCACGTCCACCTAATTTTTGTATTTTTTTTTTGTAGAGAGGAGGCCTCGTCATGTTGCCCAGGCTGGTCTCAAACTTCTGCGCTCAAGTCATCCGCCCTCCTTGGCCTCCCAAAGTGCTGGGATTATAGGTGTACGCCACTGCACTCGGCCCATGATGTAACTTTTGACAATGAGTTCCCAACACTAATTTGATTCCTGTAGAAGAGGAATTTAATGGCATGACAAGTTATTTCTATGTATATAAGTGAATGAATCTATTACACATCTCTCAATGAAATGGGGGGTACTGTAAAGCACCTCCTTTGGGAGGTGGAGTACTGCATCATTTTTATTGTTCTACAATTACTTATAATCTTCTTCCCTTGTTCTAAGTATTTGTTTACATAAACTCTGAAACAAATAAATCTTGCCTGTGCATAACACACATTTTTTTTGCATTATTTGGACCACTGATTTTTTCATTTATTTAATTTTTTGAATGCTGACTTTTGATAGTGATTCAGCATTGCTACTGTTTTTCATACCATAAAAATCATTAAAATTTTGACAGAAGTAAAGATAATTATCTATAAATAATTCCCAAATTAAGCCATGGCCTGGCAGTATCTCTTTCCCTCTGAAGGATACAGAATGTTTGGGTATCGTAACCATATAAATTAATTTCACTTTATGCAAATGGTTACAATTTCTATTATCTGGAGAAATTAAGATGTCAGCTTATCTAACACTTTCAGGGGTGTGACCTTATATCTTCTCCATCACAGCTTGATCCATGGTCTATAAACTATATTGTTCACTTTCAATCTATGCAAGTCTACTTTAAATCACTCCTTCCTTCATTACCTATCTTGGCCCTGTTCTCTACTCACAAATATTTGATAGCTATATGCGTCTCTTAATCACTAGGGCTAGTGCCAATGAAATTTTTTCCTCAAAAATCTTCTTTCTTATAACTGACGTGGCTCACTAGAGACACAGAACTGTTCGTTGTTCACCTGACAAAAACTTAACTCGCTTCTTCATGGATAAGCCAATAACCATGTTAAATGCCTGAATAAAAGTAAAAACAAACTCCCGTTGGCTGTTTTTAAAGCCATTCTGTTGTAGCTTCATGAAAACATGTACTGCTTCATGTACTCTTTCCAGGCCAGACCCAATTTTGAATGTATCTTTTTTAGAAGAAAGGGGTTGGAAATTGTTAAGTATATATGAAAAGACTAAATCTGTGTGTCTTACATTGATAGCTGAGGTTGTAGGATTGTCTGCCACCTTTTACTAGCTGAGTAAGTCTAGACGAATATATTTAATCTCTCTGGGCATTATGTGCTTGCTTAACATGTGAAATGAGAATAATAACAGTGTATAAGGCTGACGGTAAGGAATTAAACCTCTCTTGAGCGTCCTTCCAACTTTAAGGATGGGTCCAATTTGTCTGAGGGCAATCCGATTTCCTTGCCAGTGTGACCAACTTCTGGCCCACATGAAAAGACTTTTGCTAGAGGCTTCTGGGAAGCCTAGCTCTCAAAAGAGATCCAGCCAGGTGTAGTAGAGCACAGCTGTAATCTCAGCTATCCAGGAGGCGGAGGTGGGAGGATCAATGGAGGCCAGGGGTTCGAGACCAGTCTGGGCAACATAGCAAGGTCCCATCTCAATAAATAAATACATGAGAAAGAAAGAAAAAGAGAATTCACAAGAAGCCACTTGGACCTGAATAAAGTGGCCTGTAGCCCTAGCAGTCATGTTACAACTATGCAGAAACCCTCCCTGAGGGTGGCGCCAGCATATGAACAGAGAGCAGCAGAAACACCCTGGATCTCTGGGGACATCACTGAACCACCGACTCTTGAAGTACACCATACCATACACCTTGGAACTTCCTCACTATCCTTTAAGCCAGTTTGTGAAATAATTTTCTGTTATTTTCAGGCAAAAACATTCTAACTAACACAGCTTCCCATCACCTTTTTGTGAATACACACTTGGGGACCATTGATTCAGAAAATTCTCTATTCCACATTCTGATTCTTTAAAACTTCAATTTTAAAAACGCCATCTAAGATTAATGTCCATAAGCCTTTGCTGTGTTAATAAAGAGGCAGTTGGTATTTTTGATAAATATGCTTGATGTTTCATCAGTATGCTAACACCTAGAATAATGTTGTCTGCAAGAGGTCTGCAGACCTCTAGAAAACAACTTTTCAATATACAGCAAAACTTAATGATTTAAAAACCTAACATTCTCCTCTTCATGTAAGAAATAAAAGGGTAGACTGAAACGTCTGCTATCAACAAGGATACCTTTTTAAAAATGTTAAATCGAACGCAGAGAATTAAACAGTAGAAAAGCAATCATTTTTATGCTACCATTATCCTGTATATAGCCAGTCAATGAAAGAATGTTTAAAGAGCATTTCAATTTTTTTCCACTAGATTATTTTTAGTTTAATCACCAACTGCCTACAGATTATCTAGCTGGTTTGCTAACTATAGTTATATTAGCTCTAGGACAATGAACTTGGCGCTACATTTTTGACTGATTTATAAATTAGTAATAAAATCAACCCAATTTCATAAATCCACTGTTTTTAAAACGTACTTCTACCTATTTCCCACAGTTGGAAGTTTTGCATTTGTTCTCAAGTTTCACCAATGACCTTTGAACCATTTTCATGGATTTGTAAATGAGTGTAGGTGAGTAAAAGCCAGCAAAGATAAAACACAAAATGAAGTCTGCCATTTGAGATCTTTCACAAGAGTCACTTTCCTTTCAGAAAATTTATTCATTTAAGTCTTCTTATTTCTATAATAAGTCACCTCCTCAATTTTCCTATAATATTTTAAGTACATGAAAAGTTGAGTGGGATCTTTAGATAAAGACTTTCACTCACTTTAATATACTGTCAAAGTGATTTTTAAATATTTCAGAAAGTTTTTAACTGCTAAAAGGTAAAAGTTTGCCATTTGCTAGAAAATTATCAAAACTATTTTAGCTTATTTGGAGCAGGCATTAAAGTTATTGATTTGGGGGGAAAAAGAAAGAGCTAAGTATTTTTAAGTGAAGCATCACATAAGTGCCAGAGCGCATTATAGGAACAAACATAAGAAATGACATTTTGTGCTGCACACATTTAGGTATAAAGGAGAATTTTTGGGCTGAGAATAAAACAGAATGGAACCCTAAACCAGTAAACATATCTCCCCCCTCTTGAATTATCACTTTTTTCCATTGATTGAATTCCTTAAGATAACCCATAAAAGTATGGTCTCCGTGACCATAAGAATTAAAATAAGGGCCGGGTGCAGTGGCTCACGCCTGTAATCCCAGCACTTTGGGAGGCCGAGGCAGGCAGATCACAAAGTCAGGAGATCGAGACCACCCTGGCTAACACGGTGAAACCCTGTCTCTACTAAAAATACAAAAAAATAGCTAGGCATGGTGGCGGGTGCCTGTAGTCCCAATTACTTGGGAGGCTGAGGCGGGAGAATGGTATGAACCCAGGAGGCGGAGCTTGCAGTGAGCCGAGATCACACCACTGCACTCCAGCCTGGGCAACAGAGCGAGACTCAGTCTTAAAAAAAAAAAAAAAAAAAGAATTTAAATGTCAACTTGAGCATAAACCCAATATAAATTTGGTCTGACCTTCACATTAATACATTTGGGGTTCAGGTTTGTTTTGTTTTGGGTTGGAAATATTTATTTCATCAACAAACAATTCCAGAGTGCAAACATTGGTCCTGTTAAGCTGAAGCCAATGTTTATTTTAGCACTGCTAGGATACCTAAGTGTTGTGTAAATGGGAGAAACATTTACACAAAAGATTGTGTCTATTAAGACAATGAAAGTGTTTTAAAATATATCCTTTGGGGTGAGTTTATGGCAATGAAGAATTATGCTTTTAATATTATGAGGTCATTCAATTTGGAAAAAGTATTCTAGAAACTTGCTTCCTAGTCTCTTTGATACTTCACAAAATTATCCTTGGAAAATTTAAAGATTTCTTCACTTCTTTAGTCTGCTGTTGACAAGGATCTGGAGATTGAAAAGGAGGGTCCAAAAAAATTGATTTGGGTACAAAAAATATAAATGAATGTTGACAATTCTAACATGTGTATACACAGATACACAGAGTAAATATGGATATGAATTAAAAAACTAAATCAGTTAAACTAGCACCTAATGTATTTAGTGGTTGTTCAATAAAAGCAGAATAAGTGAATAAATGAATAAGAACATTGAATTAATGTCCTTACAGTTAATGGAGGTAAGGGAGACAGACCCCATTTGATGTGTTCTAACCCATGCTTTTCACAGCCTGAAAAATAATCCTGGAAAGCACTGTGGGTTTTTTTTTGTTTTGTTTTGTTTTGAGACAGACTCTTGCTCTGTTGCCCAGGCTGGAGTGCAGTGGCGCAATCTCAGCTCACTGCAAGCTCTGCATCCTAGGTTCACGCCGTTCTCCTGCCTCAGCCTCCCAAGTAGCTGGGACTACAGGCGCCCACCACCACGCCCAGCTAATTTTTTGTATTTTTAGTAGAGATGGAGTTTCACCATGTTAGCCAGGATGGTCTCTATCTCCTGACCTCATGATCCGCCCGTCTTGGCCTCCCAAAGTGCTGAGACTACAGGCATGAGCCACCACGCCCGGCCTATTTGTTTGTTTTGAGACAGGGTCTCCCTCTGTAGCCCAGGCTGGAGTGCAGTGACATGATCTTGGCTCACTGCAACCTCTGCCTCCTGGGCTCAAGAGATCCTCACCTCTAAGCCTCTGGAGTAACTGGGACTACAGACGCATGCCACCATGCCTTCCTAATTTTTTTCAGTAGACACAGGGTTTCACCATATTGCCCAGGCTGGCCCTCGAACTCCTGGGCTCAAGCGATCTACTCCCATTGGCCTCCGACAGTGCTGGGATTGCAGGTTTGAGCCACAGCACCTGGCTGAAAGCACTGTTTTAGATGAATCTCCAAAGCTCTTTAGAGTTCTTCAGATCAGCTGTTTAAAATGAATTTTAAAACTTAATTGAATGAGGGTTGAGGATGGATTTATTGCTGATCTAGCTTTATCTCTTGCTCCTCCCAAACTCACACTCACATCTACTTCCCTCACCCAAGAAAAATGTCTAATTCACAATATTAATTGCACCCAAAATGATTTAGGGAGCATAAGACAAATCAGGTCCAAGTTCATGAACACCGTCATTCTTATCTTATCTCCTTTTGCCCATCTCTCTTATTTAGCTTCAGGTTTAGCCACTGTTCTCCAAATGAAACAAAACAATAGTCTATTGCTCCTCATGAAGACATGACAGGGAAAGATTTATTGAACTGGAATGTACCTGAAATGTCATCTAGTCTATAGACCGTCCTCCAGATGAACGCATGTAAATAGCTCTATATGTAAGTATATTTTGGGTTAGGGATATTATATCACACAGAGTAAAAGCTCACTTATTAAATTTAGAGACGTAACTTTTCAAAGTAGTTATCTCTTGTCTCCACACAAAATTCAGTCATGCAAATCTTATCCATTTCCCAATTTGTCACCTTCAACGATGACCAATTTCAGATGCAGTTGAATTATGTAAGAGTTGCTTGGATATAAGTCTATGATAGTTGAAATTTTCCAGGATAGTTAATTATCCACAGACATTTTAAAATAGAAAAATGAAGTTCTTTATTAAGACACAAATGTATATAGACTGAGTCCAAAAGAATTAGTTTTCTTGATTAATGAAAGTGTGTATTACTGATAATATGATAGATAGAAACTGAAAAAGAGACATGTGCATTGTCAGTAGCTGCATTTGACTTAAATTCTGTGAGCAATATGAAAAAAGATTATGTTTACAGACCAGCATCTATCAGTGTTTTTGTTTTTTTTTTTTGAGATGGAGTCTCATTCTGTCACCCAGGCTGGAGTACAGTGGCCTGATCTTGGCTCACTGCAACCTCTGCCTCCCAGGTTCAAGCAATTCTTTTGTCTCAGCCTCCTGAGTAGCTGGGATTACAGGCACGTACCACCACGCCTGGCTAATTTTTGTATTTTTAGTAGAGAAAGGGGTTTCATCATGTTGGTCAGGCTGGTCTTGAACTCCTGACCTTGTGATCTGCCCACCTCAGCCTCCTAAAGTGCTGGGATTACAGGCGTGAGCCACTGTGCCCGGTGGTGGTTTTACAGTCTATAGATCCCTATGTGAATAAAGATAGTTGTGGCTTGATTCATTGCCATATGTTTATTAATACCAGGTTTTACCTTAGGCTATTGGTTACAAGCCTGTTTAGCAGTTTTTATTCAAGACAGATTAATACTCCTGACAGAGGGATCTACTCATTGATGCAGTTTTGTGGCATCAACACAATTAACTTTCCTTCATTGCACATCAGTGGCATGTTAAGTTTTTCCTAACAACCTCTACGGATGCATATAATCTCATCACAATATGTGAAGCATGTCCAATAAAAGGAACATTGATGGGTACTTTCATTCAATATAGCAGCAAGATTTTATAGAGGCTGGACCAAAGCAGGTGAAATTTGATCATTAAAACATCTCCTTGTTCCTCAGTCCTTTCCCAGTGGTATGGCCATGTTAGAAACAATAGATTGCTAAGAAAGAAGTGAATGAAGAGATGCACTATTTGTTTGCAAAGAAAGCATGCTTCCATTTTTATCACTAACTGAACCTCAGAATCTAATCATGCATCCTATTCATAGGCCTGTTACAAAGTAGTCCACAGGTGAAGTGTACCCACAAAAAGGTCCCATGAATTTCACTAAGAAAATGTTACAATTCTTCCCCTATTTTGCATAGGTTCTATCTTACCACAATTTGCTTGTTTGTGTGTATACATGCATGTGTGTGCATCTATATATGGCCTATTTTACATATATTTGTATATCAATATGCTACATAGGTTACTACTATATGGCCATTTTTGCCAGTGTGCTAGTTAAGATTGCCCTAATGTGTACAAATTCAATTACATTAAATTCTTTATTAGAATATCTTTAAATAATTTACTATAAATCTAATTTGGATTTGCAGGTCATTGACTATATTTTTCAGGTGTACATATGAAAGGTTAGAATAATATTTTTTCAATGTGGCTTTTTTTGGCACTTTGGGTATATATTACAGTGTATAAATTTGTCTACCAATTTTTACCTCCTGCAAATGCATATTTCAATCTCAGTGACCCTAAAAGCTCGACAGTATTTGGGTTTTAAAAGGCATGAAATTATTTAAACAGAAAAAAAGAAGGATGTGTTTTGGAGGAGGGGACCACACAAGAATGTAAGTCAAAATGTTGATTCTTCTTCCCTAGGACACTAGAGGTAGTGAAGAGAGAAAGGAAACTGGCTTGGAAGATTTCATGGAGTCCAGGAGAATCCTTCCACTGAGAGTGCCAGATGGCACCTTACAGCAAAGCTCAGCCTAAATGTGAGAATAAGGCCTGAAGAAACGAGAGAGAAAGGATCTTACTTCTGAGGAACACAGAAGAGCAGAAGAGAGGAGAGGAATAAAGATGATTTTAAGACCAGGCACCGTGGCTCGCACCTGTAATCCCAGCACTTTAGGAGGCTGAGGCGGGTGGATCACCTGAAGTCAGGAGTTCAAGACTAGCCTGACCAACATGGTGAAACCCCGTCTCTACTAAACATACAAAAAATTAGCTGGGCATGGTGGTGGGCGCCTGTAATCCCAGCTACTCTGGAGATTGAGGCAGGAGAATCGCTTGAACCCAGGAGGCAGAGATTGCAGTCAGCCGAGGTCACGCCTTTGCACTCCAGCCTGGGCAACAAGAGCAAAACTCCATCTCAAAAAAAAAAAAAAAAAAAAAAAAAATATATATATATATATATATATATATATATATATATATATATATTCTAGGAGGAACTCAAACAGTTCAATGAATTCAGAGCTTTGGCAATGAAATAAAATTAACAACTACCACTCCTTATAACAACTTCTGGGTTAAGCAAAATAGAAATGACTATCCCCATTTTACAGTTGAGGAAACTGAAGCTCAGAGAGGTGAAACGACTTGCCCATTTAACCTGGTTTCTTAACTGGACTAACCTGGGACTGATATTCCTGGCTTACTCCTCTTTCCAGTATAAACAGGCCACCTTACAGTATACTTGTGACAGTAGAGAAAACATTCCTGTAACTTCATTCACACTTGAGTATACAAAATCTCCACTTAGTGAAGAATCTCAGGGAGGAAGACATGAGCAAGAACTCAGGGAACCCAGGGAAGCAAAGTATCTAGAGACTTAATGGCAAGATGAAATTCTTGGAGGCTTTGAGTGGTGATGGTAGAATGTTACCAATAGCAGAACACCAGGAAGCCTGTTTAAGGGTGCTTTGGGTCCATTTTGTCACATTGCTTCACAAACTACTGTGATCTATTGCAAAGAACTTCTTAAACCCACTGCTTTGATATATGTGAAGTGTAGACCCAGTTACAAGACACAAAACCACAAGACCTTTATCTGCACTTCAAAGTAAGCACAAAAACAAGGGTAGATTATCGCCCAAATTGCCAAACTAATTCTCAAAGCCCAAATGCTTCCAATCCTAAGTGTGGATGCAGTACTATATCTGAGAAAAGAGAATGACTGCATGGGGAAATGACATCATAACACCAAGATGATTGAGCCACAAATGGAAAAATGAGCTCTTCCCAAAGAGATAAAACAACCGATAAAACAGTGCCAAGGTTTGCCTAAAGAGACAAGAGAGAACATCTAAGAATGGGGGATAAAAATCTACATACGTTGTTTTGGTGTCTGACACAATCATCCTAAACCAAATGCATTTTGATTTGAACTTAACTCTGGAACTTTTATTGTTTAGACCCAAGAGATTTCAATGGCTGATGACGGCACTCAAGCAGGTTTCCTGGACCATCCAATCAGAAGTCCTCTCCAGTTTGGTAACAAAAAGTCCAGCTTCAGAGCACAGGTTACTTCAATTATCGTCTCCAACTGTCACTAGGTAACACTCAAAAGTTCTCTAAATGCCAAACAGGAAAGGGCCTTAGGGGGCATTCCTCAAGGGATCAGTCCCTTCAGGCACTTAGGTCATAGGTCTAAGGGTTTTTTTTTTTTTTGCTCCTTATCAGCATCACAGATTTTTAACTATGGACCTGAACAGATTGGGATAAAAGGAAACACAACTGTGCCACCAAAACTCTCATTCTTTTTCATCATAAAAGTACTTAATTCAGAAACTTTAGGGGAAACAAATTCTTTTCTTTCCCAGAATTAGAATTGCGCTGACATTGTGGCCCAACATGTGACTTGAGCTCCAGTATACACTAAAGTGAAAAGCTATTGTCAGTATTTAGCGGAACGCTATGCCATGTCGGAGGTAGTATCAGCTTCCTAACACCAAAAGAAAATTCACGTATCACAGGGCTACTGAGATGAAGTAACATGCAGCCCCAGAGGGCACAGATTTCTGCTTTATGTAAATCAGAGCCTGTCACGGCATGCATGATTCACTGCTCAGGGTGTACTCTCCTGTGACGAATGAGTCCCGCTTAATTTGGCAGTGATTATGCGGGTTGCTGGCCCTCTAAACCCCTTTGAACTTGTAATTGCTGCTGGTTTAAATAATGAACATTAAGAGGAGTTGAATTCATAAAACTGTAGATAATTACATTTTTTTTCTTTTCCTCCTTTGTTTTGGTGCAGGAGTATATTCACACACACCCCCCCCCCATACACACACACAAACACACACACTTCTAAGGCCACTGATCACTGTATCATGCCAGGATGTTTCATGCCAGGATGTTATCGAAATAAACTGCAGTCTTGTTCCAGGGTTGCTCAGGGAGGGCAGATTTGAGGTGGGGGAAGTGTGGGGTGGGTGGCAGGGGGAGCATCTGGGAGCTGTGCAAGAGGAAGATCAGAAAGGCCTGGATGCTCTAGGAAAGGAGGAGCAATGGCACTCATGAATATTCATAGCTAGTCACATCTGTAGCAGGCTTGCTTTCTACCTTTTTTTTCCCCCTGTGCAGTGCAACATAGAGCACCAGTGCAAACAAAAGGAGGGAATTTTGCAGCTTCACGAGGCTCTAGATATACTCGTGGTGGTGAACTTTCTCCATGCTTTTACATTCTACATATGGATTTTTAAAGTATATAGTAGGAGATGTGTATATCCTTTCTTTCTATAATGAAAGAAAACCATCCTGTCCCCACATTTATGAAGTGGAAGAAATCACACACTCCCACAGCACACGGATGACTCAAAGCCAGTCCTCCTTTCCCCCTTCTTTCTCCAACCATTGGTAAAAATCACCCAGTATTCTTTGATCCAGGAAAAAACAAATTTTGATTTTATTTGGAGAAAACCGAAACGTTACTGATGGGAGGGGGCAGAATCCAAAGTTAGCCAAGTCAGCTGGCTCTTCCCCTCCCTGAAACAACAAAGAATGAATGATAAATTTAGCAGCCTCATGTTCAGTTTTCAAACAACACTGCTGAGATTTATAGCTTCACTGCTCCCATGGCAAACTAAGCTGCACACAGAAAGCTATCTGTTTTTGATTTCACTCTGTTTTCTCCAGTTTTTGTTCTTTTTTCTATTTGCAGGTTTTTTTTTTTTTAACTCTACATTTTCTTTTTCCTGGTGTGAGTCGAATATCAAAGGCCAGTGAGTGCTGTTGGTAAGCCTCCAGTTTGCGAGAGCCACTCAATGGGATGTTATTAAACCTGCGTCACAACATGGCAGACAGTGATTAATAGCAACTGTATCAACGGTAGCAACTTGAAAAAAACGTCCCTCCAGCAGCTCGAAAAGGGATCAGTGAAGTAAGAATAAGAAACGTCTGCCAGAAACCAGGGCCCAAGATGTTCTTAGAGAGTAGAGTACCCTGGGATTGTGTTTGACAGAAAGAAAAAAGAAATTCCTACTATTATGCATATAATAGGAACTTTTGCCTTTAACTAAGTCACTTATACTTAAAACAGCTACACATTATAAAACAGCTACACATTAATTTAAAATGAAGTCTGTGTACAGCTTAGGAATCATTTTATTGATGCAATGGTGTCCCCCAAAATAACTAGCAGATGGATTTCCACCCCCTCAATGAAACACTGAAACAAATTGCAGAATTGTCAAAATTTTATCGTGAAGGCACACACTCTATAAAAAGGTTGATTTAAGTGAATTGTAAATTTGCTTCATTGCACAATATTTTTCTAAAATTATAACCGGAAAGTATTCTCTGTTTAATTTTTTAGCATATCCTTTCACAAAACACATCTGCTGTGAAGTATTTCTAATTTGTGCTAACTGCTTTTTAACAAACACACACTTGTCACTACGCCATCTAATTTTATTGGGGCAAAAAAGTACATTCCCCTCCACTCTCTTTGTAATAAGGAATTTGACCTGTTTCTGATGACCCAAACCGATAGAAAATAATAAAATTATTTGAACATCAAATACGAGTGACACATAGGAGGTTAAAAAAATGAGGAAGAATGAAAATGCAGTCAAACCAGAAAGTCAAAGAGAACATGGTAAAGGAGATGAAATAGCTATAATTGTGGAGAAAGAATAAACGTCTATACAGAGTGTGGGCGGGGTTGGTGGCTCATCTCTGTAATCCCTGCACTTTGGGAGGCTGAAGTCAGAGGATCTGCTTGAGCCCAGGGATTCGAGACCAGCCTGGCCAACACAGCAAGACCCTATCTCTACTAAGAGTAAAACATTTAAAAGTGAACTGGGTATGGTGGGGCACACCTGTAGTCCCAGCTACTTGGAAGGCTGAGGTGTAAAGATCGCTTGAGCCCAGAAGTGCAGTGAGCTATGATGGTGCCACTGCACTCCAGCCTGGGCAACAGAGCAAGAACCAGCCTCACACACAAAAAAGTGCCTGATTATGTCTCATTATTAGAAAGGTAATAAGCAGACTAAAAAAAGAAAAATACCGCTAACTAAGAGATAGACTCACCACAGAAGGGAAGGACAGGATGCACTCTCACTCTGAGTGAAAATGGAGATCACCCAGCAACAGTACAAGTCTTCTTTTTATTCTTTCATTTATTCCTATCTCACACCCTTCTTTTCTGTTCCGTCAAGAAAAATGGGATTCTTCGGTGTTTAGGACAGAGGTGAACCGATGACACCAAAAATTTTGAATTTATTTTACCTTCCAAATTATTAGGGAAATTTAAAAGTGTTTGTCCCCTTAAAGGGCCAACGTAGTGATTAAGAGCCAACCTCCCCCAGTATTTAATGCAGGCAATGTGGTAAATGCCTGGCCCAACATTATCTCCTTTGTCCATCCTAACAACCCTAGGAGGAAGTATTATCATTATCCCTATTTTACAAAGATAAGAAATGGAGACTGTTAACAAGTTAAATAACTTGCGTAAGACAGCTCAGCCAATAAGAGATATGGAAGCTCCATCCAAGCTTTCGATCACTCTATGATCCCTGAATATTTTCTTTATATTTGGAATAAAAAATCCATATGCTCAAAATATTTTACATGTTAATCTTCATGGAATCATAGAGAGCAATAAGAAACAATTACCGGACCTTGCCGGCATCTAAATGATCCAAGGAATGTGTCTTCACTTCTTCACAGCATAGGACCTTGTGCATGTGCTTCAGAAGAAGGAGAAATGTGGCAATCTAGCCAGTAAGACCCACATCATCTCATTAATGTTTTAGATTTATTGTACTATGCAACTTCAATCTATCAGGCTTATAATATAAAATTTTTAAAGTAGTGTTGGTTTTTGTGGAAAATGTAAATAGTATCTATACACGCAAAACAAATTATTTCATTTACATAACTGAGTTATGAGAACAAAAATTATTATTGTGTAAGCTGATTTGGAGTCCGAGTATTAAAGGCAATGAATTTCACTGCTAGAATTTAGACTTCTTGAAATACCTAAGAATCCAAGTAGACTTCTACCCATTCATTCATAAACAAGAAAATAAAAGAAAAAATTCCCTTATAATGTACCAGTACAACAGAAGAAACTCATGACATCAAGATGGAAAGATGATTATAATTTGATATCTCCACTAATGGCAGGGGGTAAGGCACACATAATACAAAACTTCCAATTAGCCTCTGCTTCTCTCCTTAAAAACAGTCCAGGGAATGGAGAAGTCTGGAGTGCTGTGGCCCCATCGCTAATGGTTAAACATACTCTGGGTAATGACAGTCCCAAACATCACCCAGCAGGCCAGGTTGGTCATTGATGGTCCCACACTACATTAACTCCAGCTTCAAGCCAAGAGGACTATTCCCAGACCACCCACAGCTATAATTTATGTCATGGGGTGAGGGTTGGAATGAGAAGAGAAAAAGTAATTATTGAGTACCAACCTTGTTCAAGAGAGATAGACTGTTTTACATATTCTATTTTTTTCAGTTCCGCCCCACCCTGACCATCTTACCCATTTTACAGATGAAGAGTTAAAGATGTTAAATAACTCATCCAAATAAACAGCACTAGTTAAGTAGCCTCCTGTGAATCAAACCAAAGTTGATCTGAGCACAAGAGTTCCATGAGCTACTAAGAATTTCTACCTTTCTGTTTCACCCTTTGTGTAGCAGAGGCATAAGGACTGAAGGTCACCGGGCAAGTCGCTGTCAAAACTTTGATATTTTTACATTCTTTTTGTCTACCACCCCTGTGCTTTCTCATTCATCTTCACCAAGCTACGTCAATGGAATATGCATTGTATCTGTAGTGCACAGATGACAATTTAAATGAGTATTTGGGAGTAGTATTTTGCTATAGAATCATGACGACACTACTTCTTCAATTAAATTGCAAAGCATTCAGGAACTTAAAGTAAATGACTCTCTAGATCACTCATGGGGATAAATTTAGAGCCCCAAAGAGAAAGCAAAATATCTGGTTTGTGCACATGCATATGGCCCGTAGAGGGTAGGGAGAGCATAGTGTGGGGAGGAAGAGAGCTGCACATGGTGAAGCGCAGAGACCAACAGCAGGCCCTGGTCTTAGGTGCTGCCAGGTTCATTCCAACTGCTCACAGTGTGGATTTCAAATATAATCCAAACAGAAGTGACAAAATCCAAAACCACAGGAGCAAACACTGGCTTTCAAGTGCTGTGGGAACAGAGACATTTGTTTAAGTAACCACTGTTTTAAAATTGCATACATAGTAACACCAAAATAAACAGCTTGCGATGCTGTTTATTTTAAGATACACAATAGTAATGTAAAGTGTGGCATGCCCCAGATCCGGGGAGCTCGAACATAATTTACAGTTGTAGAGAGCCCTACGAGGACTCAGCTACACGCCAGGACCGTCTACTTCCTGATTAGATAACAGCGAAGGTCAGAAGGCATTGCTTTTTGTGCAGCAAAGAGCCAACAAGCCACCACAAAGACCCTGCTCCTCCTGCTCGCTGTGAATTATGAATCGGGTCCTGTGGAGAGCGGGGTTTGCCAAGTCTCCTCTACAAAGCGTGTATTAATCACAGGTCCTGAGGAGGGGTCAAGAGCACAGTCTGACAAACCGGGAAATGAGTCTCGTCTGCTGACCTCGCTTCCCTCAGTCCTTCCCCTCCCTGATCTAAAAACCAACCAAAGAAGGAAAAGAAAGAGAGGAAAAATATCCTGAAAATACACAAGCTGCTTGGGCGCCGAAGCATATGTAAAACTGAACTCTAAGGAAAAGCAGCTAGATCAAACAAACCTTACACATAATCAAAATAAGATCTCAATTTGTGGCTTATTTTAGCCAACCGAATAGTCCTCCCCACGCCTTCTTTGCTCCTCTTTCCTACCTCCATCCAGGTGCTTTGAGGAAACATTTGAGGGATCTTTATCTCAAGTTCTCTACTCCAAGATAAGACAGTATTTTAGAGAGCTTTATTACTGCCTGGGTCTAGCAAAGACCTGTAATCCTAATGGCATTACTCTTGGCATTCTGGTCTTTTTTTTTTTTTTATCTCACCACATCCTAAATTAACTTGCCTCGTTGCCCTCATCCTCACTGGCTGTTATGGGGAAAAAAAAATCCACAAACCTTTGATCTTTTCCATACACATAATTCCATATCCTCGATTTTTTTTTAAACTTGTGTTTGTCCTAAAATATCGTTAACCTAAAACTCTGCTCTGAACTGAATTAAGTCCTCCCAAATTTTGTGTGTTGAAACCCCAGCCCCCATATGATAACTATTTGGAGATAGGGCTTTTAGGAGGTAATTAACGTTAAATGAAGTCAGAGGAAAGGTTATGCAGGGACAGGGAGAAGGTGGCTGTCTGCAAACCAGGAGAGGGCCCTCACTCAACAATAACCCTGCTGCACCTGGCTCTTGGACTTTCCAGCCTCCAGAACTGTGAGAAAATAAATGTCTGTTGTTTAAGCCACCCAGGCTATGGTATCTTGTTATGGCAGCCCTAGCTAACTAATATACTCTTCTACTAAAATTATTCATTTTTCCTCCTTACCAGTACCTGTGGAATTAAGGACAAGAGACTAGACTGTTCTCTCTTCCCTTTCTTCCCTTGTTCCCTGCTCCCAGCCCCTACCTAAGACTTTCCAGCCACTTTTCTCATGAAGTTCACAACATTTGCTTTCTTTCCTCTCCACAGTTGTTGAGAGAAGAATGTTGACTTTTAAGCCACTCCCTCTTTCCCCTCTGACTTATGTACATGCTAGAAAGTTCTTCTCCATCCCATGGCTTGCCCCTACTTTTGAAAGCTTCAATATGTATGACAAAGGCCTGTCTAATATCTTGCCTCTCTCATTTCCAATGTTATCCATCTCTACTTTATCAGCAGAAAATTCATCAAACAGTGATGTTGCACCTCCAAGATCACAAACCTAAAAGTGCTCTTTCTCTGCTTCTCTTTTCTCTCTCTTATTCTGCGCCTGGACTTGCAACCCCTCGGTGGGTTTCCAGTGTTCCCAGTGTGTTGCCACACTTTATTTCTCCCCCTTAGCCAACATGGTTCTTTATTAAAATAAAATTTATTATTCTGTATTATCAATGCAATACACATTACATAGAAAATTTCTAATATAAAAAGTAAAAATGTCACCTAGATCTCCCTACCCAAGGATAATCATTCATATGTTCTGTGCATATGTCCATATATATTTTCTCTAATAAAATTAAAATTATATCATAAATACTGCCTTACCCGTTTTACTTTGCCTAGCAAAACATAGAGATTTCCCCTTGTCTCAAAATATTTTTGGAATATAATTTTTAATGGTTACATAGTAGTCCATAACACTCCATAACATTCCATATCTCCTACATTTGAGAATATAGGTGACTTTCAATTTTTTATTATAATAAATATCTTTATACATAATTTTGAATAGTCTTTGTGTACTTTTAGAATTATTTCTTCATGACAAACTCCTAGAAATGGAATTACTAGATCAAAGGATGAGAACATTTTCAGTTGTTTTCTTTTTTTAACACATATTACTAGTTTATATTTCAGAAAGACCATGTCAATTTTTATAGTCATTATTAAGTTAGATATTTCCTTCTACCCTGGACAGTGCCAGGCATTATAATTTTTTATTTTCAGTTTCTACCAAATAAAAATCTCTTGTTGTTGATTTTTAAATTTATTTGGTCCCAACCTTGGCCTCACAAGTAGCTGGAATTAAAGGTGCACACCAGCACACCCAGCTAATTTATTTAATTTATTTTTATTTTTTTGTAGAGATGGGGTGTCACTATGTTCCCCAGGCTGGTCTTGAAATCTTGAACTCAAGAGATCCTCCCATCTCTGTCTCCCAAAGTGTTGGGATTACAGGCATGAGCCACCACACCAGGCCAATGCTGAACATTTTTTAAATGCTTACTAATCATTTGTATTTCTGCTTTTGTGGATGGACCTATTCATCTTTTGACTTTTTATTCACTTC
The DNA here is from genome assembly GCF_006542625.1 of Nomascus leucogenys. Lineage (NCBI taxonomy): Eukaryota > Metazoa > Chordata > Mammalia > Primates > Hylobatidae > Nomascus > Nomascus leucogenys. Next base: position 64,382,279 of record NC_044386.1, on the reverse strand, counting down.
ATTGTTTTTTCTTTTTCTTTTTTTGAGACCGAGTCTTGCTCTGTCACCCAGGCTGGAGTGCAGTGGCACAAGCTCAGCTCACTGCAACCTCCGTCTCCCAGGTTCAAGCAATTGTCCTGCCTCAGCCTCCCAAGTAGCTGGGACTACAGGTGCCTGCCAGCACACCCGGCTAATTTTTGTATTTTTAGTAGAGACGGGGTTTCACCATCTTGGCCAGGCTGGTCTTGAACTCCTGACCTCGTGATACACCCTCCTCGGCCTCCCAAAGTGCTGGGATTACAGGCGTGGTCCACCGTGCCCAGCCTGCTTCATTTTTATTTCTCACTGATTTATACAATGCTTTACTTATTAGGGACACTAATCCTTTGCCTGTTATATAATGTTACATATTTTTGCTAGTTTATTGTTTTTCTTTATTTTGTATATGGTGTTTTCTTGGCATTCAAAAGCTCTTAATTTTCATATGTATGTAATTTAATCTATCACAATTTTTCTTTATAATTCCTTTGCTTTTACTCTCAAAACATTTCATTAAACGAAGGAAAGAGAAATAGTCATATCTACTTCAAAAAACTCTTAAATGTATATTTTGATGAAGACTACTGATGATTTTTTTTCTCAACTGACTTGAAGTGATGCCTTTAAAATTAGTAAATTTCTTTCTATATTTGGGTTGATTTGTGAATTCTTATTTTCTTCAAATGATCATTGTGCCTATTGTGTTAGCCAGTGCCACGTCATGTAGCTTTATGATACATTTCAGTAATTCTCAGTGCACAAGCTCCCTCATTTTTCTTTTCCAAAAATATCTTGACTTTTCTTAGTTGTTTTATTATTCACATGAACTGTAGGATTATTTTTCTGTCCCAGGAAAGACTATCTCATTGGAATTTTTACTTACTGGTCTGTCATTTCAAAAACTGCTTTAACATCTCCCCCCTCCTCCCCTTGTTGATCTCACCCTTAGGTTTTTCCTGTTGTTTGCTTTAGTCCTTCTTGCTCTTTGGCGCTGAGACTGCCTGAGAAAGGAGGAGATGATGAGGAGAAAGCCCATTCAGTCTGGCCCTCTTTGCTCCAAGTCTGCACTTCCATGCCTTCCTAATTCACTCTCCATCACCCTCGCCACAGTTCCTAGTCATAAGTGAGGAGAAGCTTTTTCCTGACCTCCCTCAGCTTTCTTGCTATCTTTATAAAATGTGTGTTTCTCTGTACCTTCCCAGGTGTGCTTTGGCCCCCATCTTCACTGGCTTCCTTTTCTCTCTCTCTTTTTTTTTTTTTTTTGATGGAGTTTTGTTTTGTCGCCCAGGCTGGAGTGCAGTGGCACTCAGCTCACCGCAACCTCCAACCCCAGGGTTAAAGCAATTCTCCGGCCTCAGCCTCCCGATTAGCTGGGATTACAGGCACCTGGATAATTTTCGTATTTTTAGTAGAGATGGGGTTTTACCATGACAGCCAGGTTGGTCTCGAACTCCTGATCTCGAATGATCCACCTGCCTCGGCCTCCCAAAGTGCTGGGATTACAGGTGTGAGCCACTGCACCTCTCCTGTCCTTGATCTTTCTACAGAATCCACTTCCTCCACTTTGAAACTCCTTCCCTCTTCACATGATCTGATTATGCTCCTACTGGTCTGATGTCTTTATCTCTGCTCACTACTTTCTTTCTTCACCTCTTCACACACAGTCTTCAAAAAGACTCAAACCCCCTTCTCTCTCTGCACTCTCTTATTTTAACCTTTATTCAGTGCCATGGTTTCAAGTATTACCTCTACAAAGATTAGCTCCTACTCTCAAACTATAGTGCCACCACTTCCAGCTTCCACAGAAGTTCATCCACCTGGATATCTGGCTGGTGCATCTAAACCTAAGGCCTCTATATTCCTTTAGAAGATTTCCTCACTCTTCTCCCATTCATATTCTGTGCTTTAGTCTAACTGAGCTGTAACATCTGAAATCTCTGTATGTAGAATCAAAGAAAGCCTGATTAAGCATCCAGATTGAAACTGTCTTCAGGGGAAAAAAAAATTCCACTTATCTCTTGCTGCAATGAGACAATTCTGTCTAGTACGGGACTTTGCCTTCCTTGGAATGGGCCTATGAGATCGCCATTTAAAGATGTAAAACCATTCTTCCCCACCAGCTTGACCAGGATGAAAAATGGCATGCTGATGGACCAGTTAATTCTCAGGATGAAGAGTTTAGGAACAAAGAACAAAGATGCCCAAACCCCCAACCAGCTTGTTCCAAAGCTGTAATAACACAAGTGACAATACGTTTATTGTGAAGTTAGTTTGCAGTCTTCCAGTTCTTTCTCTTAAATTTGAGTGTACAAATTCCAAAAGTTACTTTGACTCATGCTGCCACATATGAATGGTCTGTCAGGTCTTTTGCCTTTCTCTTGCACATGTGCTATGTGTAGGATTTGATCCCCGTTCCAGACTTAGGGCAAAAGAAACAAGTGCAACACTTGTCTTTGAAGAGTGTGCCACCCACATCCAAGTTCAGCTTTCATGGAGCTACGACAGAGCAAACTATGTCAATGGATTATATGAAAACATTAATAGACACCAGTTTATACTTGCATAGTATTTTGTCCTTTTCAGAAGTCTGCTTCTAATCTTAGCTAACCCTCAAAACAATGAGGTGAGAAAATGAGCACTCAGATAAATTAAATGACTTGCCCAAAAAAATCCAGGGAGCAAAAGGCTGTGCTAAGACTAGCACACTGGTGAAGTCTTAATTTGGTCCTAACTCCACTGCTTCTGGTATATATATAACCTTATACATGGTAGAGATTTCTTTCACCGTGCCCTGAAATGTTTGCTTTCATCAACACAATGAGTTAACAGATTCCTCACTATCTAAAGGTAGGAAAGTCACATTTTTTTTGAAACGAATTACAGACATTTCTATTGTCTGCTCCAACCACAGAGGTCCAACCATAGAGTCATGAGAATTTAAGCCTACCTCTTTTTATGTAACTGATTATATATACATTTTAAATAAGCATGGGGGTATTTGGAATAGCCATGGACAAAAGGGTACAAGTATATAAGGACCAAAGAGCATGAAATAATTTTTCTGTCAAACTTGCTCTGAAAAAAAAAATCAAAAATTTTAGAGGACTTCCAGACTGACAACAAAGGTCATATTAAAAACTAATGCCTTTTCACATGATCATATTTAATTATACTTAAGTGTTTTACTAGAAAACATAAAACCTTCAGGACTAAGCTCTAAGAGGGGTTTTTATCAAAGTGCCATCAGGTGATCCATGAGATTTTGCTACACAGTTCTAAATTCATGCCTTCCCAGAAACTAACAGAAAAACTGAGCCTATAATTGAATAATAATGACCCCATGTTCCCATGTTCTCTTACTACTTAAAAAAAAAAGTCACGGTGAGGAAGGGTATAAAACAAGTATAGCAACTCATGAGCTGCCTGCAGGTATCTTGAAACACTGAAATAGAACCTGTAACTTTTCACCATGGGGAAAAAAATAAGGTTGCTTTTAAAGAGAGTCCCAATGTGTCACCAAATCTACAGGGAATAATCCAGCATTCATCTTTTCTACTGATAAAAGCCTTTTTCTTTTTAAAAGACTAGTGTAGCAGCACCCCGGTACACTTGGGTTGTTTTTTGTCAGCGTACGATGGGATCGCACCATGTATTCTGGGTAAGAAAAAAGTCATTTTCCAACTGCAGTGTGGCCTGAGTCATGGGAATATGCTTTTCTAAATTATTATAGAATTGCCAAATATTTCCAAGACAAAATTAATTCTGGAATATTTGTGATTGCAGGAGAATGATGCAAGAAGTAAAATAAAATCTAGACAGTTATATTATAATGTGATAATGGAGGTATTTAAATTAACAGCAGCAACAAGATTTGATGCTGGGATTAGTAAGAGGAGATCTTCATTATCTGGCTATGTCAGGCAAATCAGATATCAGCAAATTTGGTGGGGGGAGAGTGGTGGCTGGAAGGAAACTAATTAGTGGCCCATGTTAATTTTCTATAATGCTCAGAATAACTAGATAATAATATTCTCTTCATTTCTTGCCATCACAGAATCCCACGACAATATCTCTTGAGTTGTAATTTTTTGTGTGTGGACAATCAAGTCAGATTCAACAAATATTCATGTTATCTATTATAACCAAGAAGTAAAACCATAGTTTAAGAAAAATTATCTGCCATTATATTGTGACTTGACAACTTATCCACTATTAGATAAAAACAAATTAGTTCTGGCAGATTTGGGACTTGGCAGTTCAGAATATGAATAGCAAATGTAAAAGCATGAAAATGGCATTACTATTATGTTTTAAGAGGATAATACACCTATAAAGGGTGCCAGTGATTATTCTGCATACTGTAAACAACTGCTGCCAATCAATTTAGAAAGTGGCACACAGCACCTAAATGTAATAAGGCAAATTCCATTCAACCAACCTAATGCTTCCTACCTAAGTCACCATTTCTTAACAGGAGAAACGGGGCTGGATATCATCTTTACACTTCATAATCTGTTCCAAATTGCAAAAACAGACTACAGCATGGAGAAGGCAGGACATTTCCAGGAGTCCTCTGAAATCTGTGCAGTAACACTCTCTAAAATCGAAATTAATCTTGAACGCTAGGGTCACTTTATGACCCTATCCTGCAGCAAAGCTGAGGGACAGTCAGTATTCTCATAACCCAGTAAACTTACCCTGTAATTCCCAATCACTCCACTTCTCCATGGAATATACTTGCAAACTGTGGTCATGTGGAACGAAGAAATGGAAATTTTCCCTATGACCTGAATGAATATTCAGGGATTTCACTAAATAGTGTTTAATGGCACTCTATTCTTGGAGTTTTTAAATAGCTGAATATCCAATATGCATATGCCTCCTGTGTTCCTTTATTCAAGGGTCTTCAATTCCCCATCTCCTTGAATTCTTTAACATATTTTTAAACAATTATACTTTGAGTGATATTTTATGAAATTGGGTGCTAAACTTTGAGCTAATAATTATTTTGGTTTCTTTTTGATGGTAATTTAATATGCCTTTCATTCTTCAATCTTTTCATTCAATTCCTTTTTCTTTTTAAAGTAGACTTTATTTTTTTAGATCAGTTTTAGGTTCACAGCAAAACTGAGAGGAAAGTACAGAGATTTCCCATAAATCCCTGGCCCCACACATGCAGTTTTAGGTTCACAGCAAAACTGAGGGGAAGGTACAGAGATTTCCCATAAATCCCTGGCCCCAAACATGTATAGCCTCCCCATTATCAACACCCCCTACTGGAGTAGCACATTTGTCACAACTGATGAACCTACAATGACACATCATAATCACCCAGAGTCCATACTTTCCATTAGGGTTCACTCTTGGTGTTGTACATACTATGGGTTTGGACAAATGTATAATGACACGTATCCACCATTATAGTATCATCCAGAGTAGTTTGGCTGCCTTTAAAACTCTGTGTTCTGCCTATCAATTACCTATTTTTAAAATGTGTCTGCCAGTTAGTAGCTCATAATCTGGGAGGTAAGTTTCTCAGTCTATCTGAGGTGAACCTCTTTTTAAACAGGATTGTCTGATGTACTTTGAAATGTCTTGACACGTCTTAAAATGTTTTCGCGTTGAGGAGACTATGCATTTCATTACCCCCATGAAAAGCCATAGTACCACCACTGTATGGGCGACTTCACCACAATGTCACTCAGAACTATGTGAACAAAGGCTGCTGAATCCCAAACACATCGGTCTTTCCATGCAGAAGCCCTCATAATCCAATTCAAAACACCAAACTGGGACTACAAGTAAGAGGTTATGACATAGCAATATGCAATTTTTCCCCCTCAAGAGAGACAAAGTAAATTCAGTTGCAATTTTCTCTCTTCTAGAGGAGCTTCTAGGATCCAACACGACATTAAATTTTTGGCCTGTCTCTTTAATTTGAGAAATTGTAAAAACGACAACAGATGGCACACAGAATTGACTTATGTCCTCTATTCTTTACTGAAGAAGGGAGTGAAGAGAAACTTTGATAAAGGCCGAAGCTACAGTATGCAGGTCACTATTAAAATTATCTGGTGGCTCTTTGGACAGCTAGCATCAGAACACTCAAGCCTTCATTTTTAGACATTCTTTAAAACTCACCAATACTGTTGCCGGTTGCCACTGGTGATCACAGCCCCAACACTCAGCACCCTCCCATCCCAATAAGGACATGATGGATGTGCCATTAGCTGTGAACCTCAGCAACCTCTGAAATTACCCTTCTGCCCACCCCTATCTCCCATCCCCACCCCTCAAAATCATTATGAAATAGGAAGAACACTCAAGCTTACAGTTAATTGGAAACATTGCAAAAGAAGAGGAATGCTTAGGACAGCATGTCCACGGGAAAATAATTCACCCAGCATTGTTATTTAATGCATTGTGACATCATTTCCTGAAATTAAACAGAGATGACACCAGTTCAGACGATCTCTAGTATAAGATTCCATTCAAATAATTCACAGATGTTTTCCCCTGGCAAGCAGGAAAACAATGCAAAGGCTAAGGCTAGGGGCGGCCCCACTATGCTGCATGTTTGTGGGAAGCTCTCTCTGCTGGTGCTTTCAGCTGTGTGTTCTGCACGTGCATTTCCACATAAGTATTTCTTAGGAGCCTCACTTGTATGCATGTGAACATTTGCAGCTCTGAATATGAGAAAGACCATCTCTTACTGTATAACTAAGGTCAACATTTCCTATTTGGTATTAATTTGGCTCATAGCTATTTGTATTATGTAGACCAGTCTCAGAATCATGAAGGCCCTAATTTCCAAGCAGAAGTAACTAATGTCCATGAAATACTGATTCAATTAACCATTCAAGATCCTTAAAAGATGTCTAATGATAGAAATTATCACAGTGTCTCGAGGGATACATTTGTGGAAATGGACAAGTGGAGAAATTGGGGGTGGAGGATGAAAGGGGTGGGTAGCACTATATCTCTAACCCTTGGTGATTACATAAGCTCTGAGCGGCTTCAAGCAGCTGGAAAGCCAAGCACACAACCAGAAGACCAGAATGCCTAACACTTGTGGAGCACATTACAGTTTACAAATTGACTACATCATTTGAGCCACACAGCAACCCAATCAGCTAAATAGGGCAGATAACTTTCATTTTGATGGTAAGAAATAGGTTCAGAGAGGTTGAATAATATCACAGAGTTCACACCTAAGGTTTCTAAGTTCACAGCTGGTGATCCCTTTTTTAAAAACCATTATCATGGCCAAGTGCTGTGGCTCACACCTACAATCCTAGCACTTTGGGAGGCTGAGGTGGGAGGATCAGTTGAGGCCACGAGTTCGAGACCAGCCTGGGCAACATAGCGAGATGCCATCTCTACGATCAATCAATAAAAAATAATAAAAACCATAACATGCTGTCTTGTAGACAGCCTAGACTTTCACACTCTAAGGAAGATAGCAACTCTATATTCTGTTCATATCCTGGAAGACAAATGGTGAAAGAGAGCATTCTCTCCCAAAAGTAGCCCCACTGGAGACTTTCTGAACTACTCCATAGCCCATTTCTTCTCCACCTTCCACCCTATCCCTGAAGGCTCACTAGGATGCTCTGGCTTTCATGACACCGGGACTCTCTAATGCTATCACCTAGCTTCAACAAGCAGCCACCAAATGTTAATATGGATTTCGGAAGGCAGAATGTAGACCATGTTCTCTCCTACTGAGGGGTATTTCCATTTTTTTTTTTCTTTTTTTTCAGGCTGGAGTGCAGTGGCACAGTCTCCACTCACTGCAACCTCTACCTCCTGGGCTCAAGCAATTCTTGTGCCTCAGCCTCCCCAGTAGCTGGGACTATAGGTGTGTGCCAACACACCTGGCTAATTTTTGTATTTTTAGTAGAGATGAGGTTTCACCATGTTGCCCAGGCTGGTCTTGAACTCCTGGCCTCAAGCAATCCACCCCCCTTGGCCTCCCAAAGTGCTAGGATTACAGGCGTGAGCCATCGCCCCCAGCCTGGATATTATTATTATTTTTTTCTTTGAGACAGTGTCGCACTTTGTCACCCAGCCTGGAGTGCAGTGCCGTGATCATGGCTCCATGCAGCCTTTAACTCCTGGGCTCAAGTGATCCTACCACCTCATACTCCCAAGCAGCCAGGACCACAGTCATGCACCACCATGCCCAGCCAATTAAAAAAAAATTATAGAGATAGGGTCTTGCTATGTTGCCCAGGCTGGTCTCAAACTCCTGAGCTTCAGGCATTCCTCCCACCTCGGCCTCTCAAAGCGTTGAGGTTAAAGGCATAAGCCACTGCACCGGCCATATTTGGGATTTGTTTGGCAAAACCTGGTCTCTCCATCTCTACAATCCCAGGAAAAAATGTGGTAACTTTGGATGCCCAGGTCCATTGGTCAAAGCCTTCTGCTAGCCATTCAACTGGATTAAAATAAGAATTATAGTTACTTTATATATGTACTTATTATAAGAATCAGGCACAGGGCTGAGTACTTTACATTATTTCACTTAATCCTTAAAATAACCTTACCAGGTGGAACTAGAATTATTCTTCTTCTACAGAAATGAAAAATGAGGCTCAGAGAGGGTAATGGCTCAAGATCAAAAATCTACTGTGTTGCACATTCCAGGCCCTGTGCTCTTAACCTCGACATTGGACTGCCTCATTTAAGAAAGAAGCCATCTGGATCTGCACAAGATAAAGAGAACTAGTCAAAGGGCAAAATAGTCTAAGTCTCTCTGTTTCTGTTTCTCTTTCTCCCTCCCTCCCTCTCCCCTCCCTTGCATATGTGTGTCTGTGTGTGTGTGTGTGTGTGTGTGTACATTACAATAACAAATTTAAGATGACTAAGTTTACTGTCATATGGTCTTGATGAACTCGGTGGAGAGACAGGTTTCTCTAACATAACATGGAACTGAATATACTTATAACTTGGGTGCATTGTCTGCGTAGGATGATATCCTTTATAGCACATTTTTATTACCAAACCCAGGCCTTTACAAAATCCCATAAGATAGATTCTAATAGACAAGCAGTAAAATGAGTAAACACCTGATAGGTGGGCTTCACCCCTCTCCCCAACCCCTGGAGATATGAAGAGGGGACAAAGCATTTTGTCATGAACAAAAGGCAGACGTTTTAGAATCTGTAGTTTCAAGGCGGCTGCATACATAACATTGTATCACTTTTGTGTGTGTGTGTGTGGCTGGGTTTCGTTCTGTTGCTTAGGCTGGAGTACAGTGGTTCCATCCTAGCTCACTGCAGCCTCAAACTCCTGGGCTCAAATGATCTTCCCACCTTGGCCTACTGAGTAGCGGGGACCACAGGCATGTGTGCACCACACCCGGCTAAATTTTTATTCTTTTGTAGAGATGGGATCTCATTATGTTGCCCAGGCTGGTGTCAAACGCCTAGCCCCAAGCGATCCTCCCCCCTTGGCTTATATCACTTTTAAAAGTAAAATTTGCTTCTGATTCTGTAACCCACATCTTTGAAAGAAGTCCCACATCTCCTAAGTGTGAGCTTTATTCCTATGTTTTCAAATAAGAAGACCTTCAGCCAGAAACTGGTATGAGCAAGTAGTGTCTTTGTGTATGAGCACTTCCTGTTTCTAGTCCATGATCAAATATATTATTTGCAGCACAACTGGAGGAGCTCTTGAAGGTGGCAAGTGGAGGTGCCTGAGGGCCTAATTGAGCACACTAAGGGCTTCTTGGCGTGGAGGAGTTTTTTCATGGTTATGAATAAACCGTCAGCCTGGGTATTATTGCTTGCTGTTTCTTTCTTTATCTTTGAAGTCAAATAAAAACAGTTGTAATGGCAGGCTTACTTTTATGATATCATAGTCTCCATGTGCTAGCAAAAGGAATCTACTTCTCTAGGATTTCCCTAAGTTTTTGTCAGTTTGTTTGTTTGTTTTGCCATTGGGTACTTTCCAGCAAAGGCACACACATTTCCAAGAGATTCTTTCTTCAATCTTCACTGGATTTTTTAGCTTGAGAAGTTAGGCAGAGCCATCAACCAACGGAAGAGGGTAATGGTATACACACAGTTTTTGCTAGTTGAATTTCTAAAAATATATAGATAGATAGATAGATTTATTTTGCTAAAATTAGTGTGAATTTTTTTAGAGGGGATTTTTCTAAGGGGCATTTTGAAAATAGGATAGTTCGAAACTAAAAATTTGAGGCTAATTATTAATATTTAGCCCCAGATTAAGCAAATTCAGAATGCTTAATTCTGACTATGGAAACTGTTTATCAAATCACTTGATTTTTTAAATGCCACTTTGGACTTTGTTTAAATATTTTCCTCAGTGTAATCAATTAGTGCAAGTTTGTTACCTTTTCCCCTGAAGTTGGTGGTGCAAAGGAATTTGAGAGATTGTTTTAACTGTTACAGTTGGAGTGGAACTTGTTCGTCCAAGAAAACTGAGGGTGAATGATTTTTGTCATATTGAGACTAAGACTTAACAATTGCTACAGTTGGCCTTTGTTGAGGTAGGTTTTTTTCCACCTCTGGGCCTTTTGAGGTATTCAGAATAGGTGACAATAGCTTGCAGTTGAGAACATATGTAGAAAGACCCCTGTGGCTTATTGGGAAAAGTTGCTCCACGCTGGTTGGGTGTTTGGAAAAAAAAATACAACCAGAGTTCTTTTATGTTCTGCTAGTTAATGAATGCATGAATGTCAAAATGGGCCAATGGCCCATTCAGGGGGCAAAGCCTTGGCAGCCCCCTTCTTTAAGAACACATCCTGAGATGCAAAATACATTTGCTTAACAAATTAAAATAATGAGATAATTCAATTAGCTTCTTTTTTAAAAAAGAAAGAAAAAAGGGTACATCGGGGATTATTGTAATACAAGAACAGGTCACACTGCACAAAAGGGAACAAACCAGTTTGAAATAATGTTAAAGAGACTAATAATGGAGAAATGCATATTGAATCATGCACTTGTAAAGAAATTTACATGAAATAATAATTTAGACTGCATCTACTTTCAGTGAGCCAGAGCCAACATTTCACTTTGAAAGTCGAAATTAATTAAATGACAGAAAAATATAGTGGGGCATCTCTAGTTCCAAGGACTTCCTCATGCCTGTTAGTGCATGTAAGAAAAGAAATCTAAATTAACATGTCGCTAGTTAGGGGTCTCTATTCTTGGTTTCTGAGCTCAGAATTACAGCTGAGTAAATCTTTCAGCTCATTAAAGATTGGAAAGTAAAAGTTTTACAGGACCATCCTCATCAAAGTTACTGAACCTCTTCTCTGCAGTGGGGTGAAGTGTGGATGAAGACGGAAAACATTTTCAAAGAGCAAGCAGAGGAGAATTTCCTAAAGCTACAAGGGAGGTGCAGAAAAGGCAGGGGAGCGGCACAGAGAGAAAGATGGGAGACAAAGCCAGTGGGAGAAAGTAATGAAAGGGGCATGTTGTGAAGAAGGTCAGGAGAGAAATAAAGCACTTAGTGAAAAGCAAAAGCAAAGAGAAAGGGGGAAAGAGAGGAAAGAATGACCCATGAGGCTGGGACCGGGCATTGCTCTGACTAAATGTCCTTGAGCAGAACCAAAACCTAGGAGCATGGGAAAGGAGCTTACCCATCCTGCAACGTGTCCCTCTCGTTTGAAAAACGGGGCAACAGAAGGTCCAGGGAACTTAACGGACTTAACTGAGGTTCAGCCAGTACAGAGGATCACAGAGCAAGAATGCAGACTTCCCAACTCCCCCAGCTTAGGCTATTTGAGTCCTCTCTCCCCACCTGGAGGACAGGCAGTCATTAAAAATTTGAGTTGGACAGAGAATTCTGCACAAAGCCTTGCATACATTCAACTAGATGAAAGCACTCTTGAGGTGAGTACAAACTCTTACTGTTAGTTCGTAGCTCAGCAGAGTTACAATAAGTGTCCAGAAATCACCAGCCACCCACAACTCTCAGTCTGTGGCCATGGTGCCTGCTGGGTGCTGTCCTGGGCAGGGAGGTGGGAGATAAGGCATCAAGGTCTCCTGACACTCCCACGTGAGATTCAACTCACAAAATACAGGTGGTAAGCCTTTCTATATTTGGTAACACGGAGCTTTCAAAACAAGAAAAGAAAACAGCACTTGGCTTCTCCGTATTTCTCCCTTGTGACTCTGAGCGTATTGATGGTGGAGACTGTGAGATTTCCATGCAACTGTTAAAGGTGATCGTCATTTTGGCAAAGTCATTGTAATGTGGAAAAATCACAGAGTTGGGGACTTGGAAGGCTCGGGCCTTTGTCTCAGCTTGACCTTCAGCTAGTAACTTCCTTTTCTGGGTCTCTGTTTCCTCATCTATAAACAGAGCAGCTGCATTCTCTAAGGTTCTACTGTTCCCTGACATTGGTTTTGATGACAGAGAGGTTGAAAACACATGTAGCTGTTTGCTTGGAAAGCAGCTGTTGAAGGGTTTATTTTCGATCAAGAAAGACCAAGCATGGAGGAAGACAGAGGGAGGGAACCAAACAGGTGAGTTGGTCAGGAGAAGGCAGCTGGCCTGTCATCCACAGCTACACTGCCTTTCTTAGTTGCTACTCTAACCAAACAAACCTTCATTTAAAAATGAGAAACCCCTCCCCTCACACTCACTCGACTTCCAAATTAAAAACATTTTACAGGTTAGTAAATCTCCAGCTGAGGTGATGTAGCAAAGAACAGCTGTGAAGTAATTTTGATAATGATGAGAATAATAACCACATGGCAAGGTTCAGGGCTTTGCTGTTGCAGCTTCAGTGCTCCTGAATAGATAAAAGTGATTAAATACTCCTGATTATCCCTGACCAATATGTAATGGATTTACAGCCCTTTCAATTAGTCAGTATTTGCTTAGGACTCATTATTTTGTCTTTGGTTAAGTAATCAGCCCAGAGACCGCATGTTCTGTCTAATTCCTCTGAGCCGAGTCAGTGCAGGGCCCTGACCTTTGAAATGGCCATAGCTGCAAGGCAAGAATAACCACTACCACGGCTGCCTCATTGGTTCTCCCAGCTAATCCTGACACCACAGGCCAGATCGATACACCTTAGTTTGCTACTAATGTCCTTACATCAAAATGGCCGATTTAGGAACGTGAATCTATCACTTTTCCCTCTCCACTGCCGCTCCACCCCTTGTCCTTTGCAGCTCTGCAAGAAGAGCAGATCAGCAGCCACCACCATAAATAAAAGTGGAACCTTGTCCTGGACCCAGGACACTGTAACTAATGTCATTCAGCATGGCAACACACAAGTTGGATAATCAAAGAAGACCTTCAGCTTTCGATGTGCTACTCTATTTTTAAGTATTAGCCTAAATAGAATGGCCTGAAAACAGTATTATAGCAAGAAGCATCCTCTGAAATTTTTACCGGTTTCCCAGAATTTCCAAATGAACAGTAAAATATAAGCATGCCTAGTTTCTCTGTAAAAATATATTGTAATTTTTTTGTCATGGGAGTCTTAGAGTCAACAGTATGTATCCACACATACAAGGATTGCAAACAGGAAGATAAAGATAAATTGTTACTTTTAAACTGTCGCACATAGTAAAACCGTTTCCAGAAGTGAACATGGTTAGCTTTTAAGATAATGGACTTGAGCAGCTAAAAAAAGAATCTTTAAGGTCCACCTTGCAAAGGCATTATAGCACCTATAACCTTTCTGAATTTGTCATATAAGTAGATGACATATTTGTAAACTGCTTCAGCAATTAAAGCTGCACCTGATACTGTGAGCTTGGACATGCATGTGGCAAGGTGCTTTTTTTTTTTGCCTCCTAGAGGAGACGGCTTTCGTTCATAGTGTAATCAGCAATGTTTATGCACCTGTAAGCTCCTTACAGCCATTTCCCTTGATTGCTGTTGCATTATCCGAAGTTGCTCTCATACTTTTAGCATAAATAACAAATTTACTTATATATGCTGTTTAGGGTCTTAGATCATTTTAAATAAAGTCCATTCCCAGCTTCTTAAGACAAAAACCTGCTACTTTCTAGAGGGTGCTCTTTCGATGGTAATAGTTGATTAAAAAAAAAACTACTCTGTTAGTCAGCAGATTTCAAGAATAAGAAAATAGGCACCTTAGTTTAAAAAAAATCTGTATGAGACGGTATAACTTGCTAGCAAAACAACAAAAACTATTTTTTTTGTCTTTCATCTTGACTTACTGTGAGATGCTGGAAGAGCCATGCTCTCATGATATTTGTTGCTACTTTGGGGAAAATGCCTCTTTTCTTCTGGCGTTTTTTGTCCTTATCCGGATCATCATCGTCACCTGTACCAGGTGAAGCTACACTGTTGTCTAAACCATCCCCTAGTAGAAAGAAATAAAAAGACGTTAGAGAAAACATCGCAAGGGTGCCAACAACAAGTGCAGCTAATGATGAGCTCAGCTAAGCCTGTTGAAAGAAATCCATTAAGCGAGTATATTCTCTTTCATTAAAGTATAATTGGAGACACAAATATGTAAAAGACAAAATTAAACCAGGCCTCTTCAAATGTTAATTTTGTGTGTCTCACACTTGCCCATATCATTAATTCAATTATAATTGTGCACTTGACACAGTGCAGTAGCTCTTTGTCAATTATGGAATCCAATGTGGGAAAACCGCCATCAGAAAACCCATTCAGTGGAAACGCATCCCCATGCCCAGAGTGAACACATACTGTAGGGTAATCAAGTTAAATGTTCTGTAGTCTATATATTCTAGGCTGCCTGCATAGGTGACAGTAACTGTGTCACTGTTCATTGCACATAACGCACTGCCTGCTCAGCCCCTCCTAGAGCTGTCACCTCCTAAGCATGCACATTCGCACACTTCTCATATGACCCTGCACTCGGCATTTGCATGACATGAAAACTTTTAGCTCTCTGCACCACTGATCATTATCATGAAAAAAAAAAGATACACATCAAGGTAGGGTGCTCACTTAATCAGAAGTTTCTATCAACATCTTTCTCTTCTGTGCTTTTCTCTGGCATTAATTGTGCATTAGCAAAAATCATTTACTTTTAACAGTCATAGTTATTTTTTCTTGCCCTCCGGCAAAAATGCCTTGAAAGCCTGCCTGGAGGGCATCTAAATTATGTATCTGAAAAACTCTTCTGGCAAGGCATTGCAGGACCCCTACTTTCTTAAAATTCATACGAGCACGTCTTCCTGTTTTTGGGAAGGCATCAATCAAGAGCAGCAATATATGCCATATCCCTACATTAATATTTGAACTAATAACTTTAAAAAAAGGAAAGAAACAAGATCCGACTTGTGGCATAATCAAATGCAAAATAAATGAAGAATACGGGGACAGCACTGGGGCTTTATAGATGGCTGTGTTTTCCTTGCACATCATTAGCCTGGAGCCACACGAAAGAGGAAAACAGAGAAGTGGTGAGTTTATGCTCCCTGCTGGTGTTTAAGAAGCCAGGGTCCTGGAAGGACATCTGGGAATTGCACTGAGATGGGGGTTTTTGTAATTTAAGAATAGACATTCATTAGCAGTAAATGCCATAAATCCCATGCTAAGTAAAAACCTTGTCCAAGAAAGCCTAAAACAATAAACTCTGTGCTCAATGTAGCCTGAGCTGGATGCTCTGTAGCTTTCTGAGGAATACTAGAGATCCATCAGCTCATTCCCAGACCTGCTCCCTCCTCTCGGACTGTGCTACAGCACAGCCATCCTGCCCACTGGGCCACTTGCCTTCTAACTTCTGGGTCTGCTCTGTGGGCTTCCCTGTACCTGTTCTTTTCCTTTCTTGCCAAAAAGCCCTCAACCTTCTTTGACCAGAGAAGCAGAAAAGCCACAGCAAAGAGCTGGCAGATTAATTTTATTGACATTTCCATTTTCACTGCAATGCGATACCCTCCATCACATGGAAGAAATGACCCTCACTATTTACAGACTGACAGGCCACTTCATTACAACCACCCTGCCCCAAGGCAAAGCAGCTCCCTTCCATCTGCCCAAACACTAGAGCATGACCCCGAAGTTGCTGTTCTCTTTTTCTTTGCCTTCTGTTATGATAAAAAAAATGGACCCCATATAGTCAAAGAACGAATCAGTATACAGCGAAACAAAAGGCGTTTGACTCTTTCAATACTGGATATACAGAGTCTAGTTTTCATCTGTCACCCTCCCTGCACACCCGTGTACACCAGAGTGTCGCCTGGACAAGGAGACACACACACATACACGCACACCCAAGCTCATGCAGGGACATGTGCACATGCTTTCCACCATGCCAAGGAACTGCTGCAAGGCAAATTCTCACCCACGCTAATGGCTTCTGACTGCTCCTTGGCAACCCTAGCATTTTAACCTGGGTGGATGTGCTCTCCAAAATACAGACACTGGAGCGATCTCATCAGCTGTTCATGTGACACAGATGGAGAGTGGCTATTAGGAGTCAGGCAGTGGGCCTTGGGGATCTGAGGTGCTGTTCTGTAGCCTGAGGCAATTTTGAAAAGCAGTACCCAGAGATGAGGAAAAAAATCCACACTGCAAGTGCAAGTTTGAAGTCAGTCAGTCTGTCTGTCTACCTACCATGGATAAAGATATCTTTGTCTGTAATACGAAATCTATGTAGGCTATCTGAATGTACATTTCAGATAATGTATGTATGGAATAACTCTTTCTTCAATGTCTTCCAAATATAAAAACACACTCTGTAAACAATGCCTGTGTGTATATATTTCTTTCTAAGCACATATGGTTTCTGTGTATATGTTTAAGCTGAAATTGTCAGGATTTTGTTAAAATCTCATTTAGCTTTTTTTGATAGATTTTTGAATGCACTTATTTTAAAAGGTTAATGGCTTAATTGAAGGAAGTTCAACGAAAAAAGTCATTTGCCTTTTTAACCCAATCAATGACCTTAAAAATGAGAGACAGCATTTCCACAGTGCATCTTTTCTTTCTTAAAAGCAAAGAGGGCTGGTAACACCTTCAAACTATATGATTCACTATATTTAGCGCAAGAAAAAATATAGCTAGATTGAGCATCCTTTGATGACTGACAAACTGGAGAAGACAGGAGCATCACAAAAATTTTAATATAAAGCAACCCGTCGTATATAAATGTAAAATATTCGAATTTAGATCCAGTGTAACAAATAATTATAAACAATAATGTGTCTAGTTTTGTATTAATGACTAGATACTAGACACAAAATTTTAAACTAATACATGTTTATACCTCTGTAAAAAGAGGAATTTTCCTCTCCCAAACACAACAATAAATACAATTGTTTTTTCCTCCAATGGACTGTGGACCAGCTCCAGCACAGAGAACTAACAACAGCATAATGAAAATTTTTGAAAGACAACTGTGTGAACTGCAACCTAAAATAAAATTTTGCAGCTGATGCTAGAGTTAGTAACTCAACATGGATATTGGTGTTTTTTTTTTATTTTAAGGCTGTGTGTGTGTGTGCGTGCGCGTGTGTGTGGTTGTGTGTATAAGATAGTTGGCAATCCTTGGCACATGTGCCAAATGAGTTTATGTGCTGAAAAAGGTATGTATACCACCACAAGCGCACGTGCCAAATGAGGTAAGGAGATAGCATCTGAAGTTAGGATTCAAAATTGTGGAATTCTTGAGGGCAGTAATTGTTCCTTTCTTATCTTTTGATTATGAGAAGATACCTCCATGCCTGACTCAGAACAGATAACCAGGGATTGTCAGTTGGGTGAGTAAATGACTGAACTTATCAATGAGCTTATGCAAGGGCCCTCCCCACTTTTTGCCAACCCCCACGGTGGGGCAGCTGCACACATTATATACCTAAAGGGTGAGGGTCTTGTTCCTCTGGAACAGCTGAGTGGGTTACCTGTGTGCACAAAGTAACTTCTAAACATGCCAGGAACAGAGCTTCTTTGAAGAGCTCAGTACCCACAGGGCTTTTTTTGCAGAGCTAAACCAAAGACCATTCCATCAGCATTGCCACCTCTGATGATGAAAGGCTATATAAAGAAATACTGGGCATGTTTCTTTTGAAAGGTTGCTAATCCCTTGACCAAGGGCATAGTCTAAGTTTTGGGTAAACATACTCAAAATAAATGTGCATTAGTGAAACATATTGTGCGTGACCATGGAAAGGAAGACTCAAGGCCTGTGGACAGATAAATCTGAAGTGGATTAAATTATCAGAGGAGATTGTTAAAAACACAGGCCCTCAGGCCTCATCCCAGACCTACTGATTCAAAATGTCCTAGGGCGGGAAAAAGGAATTTGAAATTTCAACAATTCCTTGGGTTTGCTTATGCAATCAGAGTAGCACTGGTGCTTTAGCTGGCTTTGGGAAGCCACTGACTAGATTATCTAAATTGAAATGAGATGCAGCCTCAGGAACAGGTAGGTAGTTAAAATTCTACTTTACTCCCATGAATGAGGTTAGCAGTCACAGTGAGTAACTACAATCTGGCCTGGGCCTTATTCACTGTGGGAAAGCCATGCTGTTCTAAATCCCCATCCTAGTCTTCTGGTAGTAAGGGTTAAACAGAAAGAAAGAAGCTATAGAACATTGGCTCTGTGCACTGGCACTAGCTAAAAACTTGTGAGAAATGCAAATTCTCAGTCTTAGCTGAGACCTACTGAATCTGAAACTCTAGGTGTGGGGCCCTGTTAATCATCCCTGCAGGTGGGTCTGATGCCCACTCCAGCTTGAGAACCACTGCCATAAAGCACAGAGAGCATCCCCTTGTTTTGCTGTCCTCCGCTGTTGTCTGAAGGCCTGAATCTAATCCCTGGGTCCTCCTCCTGTCTTAAGACTCTGAAGCATTTTGAGAACATCTCTAGCTGGATTTACACCTATGCTCTCAAGGAAGTCACACATGCTTTCCTTAGCTGAGCAGATTATGCTCAGAGCACGACATTGCTCTGGTAGGTAGCTCCAGCACACACCTACTTAAAAGAGCAATAATGAGAGTGTCTCACTGCAGGAAGCTAAATCCTGGGATACCATCGGCATCTGGGTGTAGGCAAATATCCATATCCACAGCTGTGTATCCACTGAATCAAGGAAGGACATCGGCACACTATGAGAGGATCCTCAGATGATTGATTCTAAATTCTAGTTCTAGAATTGATTCTAAATTCTAAGTTATAGACCAGGTTTAATAGTTAAATATGTTCATACATAATATATGTGCACCTGGGATTACAAAAATATTTTAAAATATATTTAAAAAAAGAAAAGAAAATTCTCATTCATAAAATTCATGGTCATAAAAACTACCTAGGCAGGCTTGGCATGGTGGCTCATGCCTGTAATCCCAGCACTTTGGGGGGCCTGTTTGGGAAGATTGCTAGAGTTTGGGAGTTTGAGACCAACCTTGGCAACATAGTGAGACCCTCTCTCTACGAAAAATTAGCCAGGCATGGTGGTGAGCACCTCAGATTGAGGTGGGAGGATGGCTTGATCCCAAGAGTTCGAGGCTGCCATGGGCAATGATTGCACCACTGCACTCTCGCCTGGGCAGCAGAGTGAGACCCTATCTCAAAAAGAAAGGAAAAAGTCAACCATCCAGGCAAAAAGATGCCACTTCATCTTTTGGCATATTGCTTTATTCCATTTACCCAAAAATCTAATTATATTTTGAATATCAAGCACATGATTTGGAATGAAAAAATGATCAAAGCAGTGATGACGTGCTATGATGAGTCTGATGCCACAGGGATGTGGCCTTCTTTCTCCTTGTCTTATCAGAAAAACATTGCAAAAACCAAGACAGTCCTAGTCCATCTTCTTCTACTTACCCCATCCCTGCCAAAACTAACATTTACCATTGAGGAAACTGAGGCCAGGAGATTAAATCCTTGCCCAAGATGCCACAGCTACACATGGTCAAGGATAAATTGGAGTCCAGGCATGGCAACTACAAGTCAGTGCTACCACCACTGGTATTCTCACATTAACATTGTAAATTATCTTTTACTTTTCAAAGCATCACCTTGTCTGAACACTGTTATCAATGGCAGATCCAAACAATGCTTGATTCTATAGGGAAAGGTCTAAGCACAGAGAACAGATTAGTTCTGGGGCCCTGGGGTTGGGACTGAGCTAGACCTGGTCCAAGTTGGCTTCAAATAGAAATGTGCAAACTCTTCTCCAGAAGTCAGCTAGTTCCTGCAAGAGCTTTAATTATATTTGACACTCAGAATTTTCATAACTGGTTTAACACAGTCCAAATGAAGACTCTGACATGGGCAGCACCGGACTGACCCTCAGAGCCCAGAGATGCTACCAATATTTAAGCCTACTGTCCATGAAGTAGGATCTCATGAGCTTTGATGTATCACTGTGCAGTACTATTAAACACTTCATAGAACTGTGATTACAATGACATATTCACATCCTTTAAAGTCACTTTTTAAAAGATAGAATAATATTTCTGTGACATTTGGCACACTGTCAAACACCTAAAACTGACCTCTCAGCCATGTCTCTTCAGAGAAATAAGACAAATTAATATGTATTTGGTTAACAGTACTTGTACTTCTTTTAGGGAACTTGTGGTACATTATTTAATTGTCATTTCTCCCTAGTTCTAGACCAGGTTTAATAGTTAAATATGTTCATACAAAATATATGTTAAGGAAATAAAGAACGACAGCTCATCTGGAGGAACAAGACTTTTTTTCTGTCTCTTTCTGTAGCAATAAAAATTTACCATATTCATTAACATTTTCATTTTGCACAATGTAAGTTCACTAATTTTATACACACACAAACATAGGTAGACAGATATCAATATTGATATCTTCCAGACAACCCATTTCCAGGAATTAGGTATACTTATGAATATAAAGATACTTATATGCTATTTTAAACCTAAATTTATATAAATTAAATTGTCACTATTTAAAATACTTCAATTTGTGCACAATTATTGAAACATATTTGTAGACGAACTTAATGTTTTTGCCTATAGTCAGATACATATATACATGTACATATGCAAATTTCTATAGTTCGTAGGTGTTTTCAGTAACCAGTTCTCTATCTCTAGAACACCGTCCCCTCCTTTTTTTTTTTTTTTTTTTTTTTTTGAGATGGAGTCCTACTCGCTCTGTTGCCAGGCTGGAGTGCAGTGGCGTAACCTTGGTTCACTGCAACCTGCACCTCCCTGGTTCAAGCAATTCTCCTGCTTCAGCCTCCCGAGTAGCTAGGATTACAGGTGCGTGCCACCATGCCCAGTTAATTTTTGTACTTTTAGTAGAGACAGGGTTTCACCATGTTGGCCAGGATGGTCTCGATATCTTGACCTCATGATCTGCCTGCCTCAGCCTCCCAAAGTGCTGTGATTACAGGCGTGAGCCACCACGCCTGGCCCGTCTCTTCTTTATCCACACGTTTGTCACTTTCATTATGATCATTACCACAAGTAACTTCCACTGGGCACTTGCAATGTTCCAATCCTCATTTAATCTTCACAACAAATGAATAAAATTATCTCCATTCTACAGATAAGAAAACTGAGACTCAAAGAAATTAGATAACTTGTCAAAGGCCACACAGAAAGTGGCAGAGTAGCACTTGTCCTCCAAAGCCCATACTCACCTCCTCTATTCCTTTCCTCAAGCTGTTGGGAGAAGAAGATGTGAAGGGTGAAGCTAAATTCTGGATTTGCCCTCACTGCTAAAGAAATAAATGCCAAGACAGAGGCCCTGTATGTCCACATTTATGTCCTAGAGAGACACTGGATGACAGTACACTTAAAATTAAATATGAACCGAGAAACAAGCATCTCATAATTTTTGCACAGATGAATGTATCCAATATGAGCCTACCCTTTATCTACAGGCTTATGATTATTTCCTGTGGATCTAAAGCTCAAATTAAATATGATTTTGAAGCAGAAACATCTGCTGAATTTTAAAGACTTTTCTGAGCCAAGGGATCTTTCAAGATTCCATACCTTTAATCCTTCCTGTTGGCCTTGAATGCCCTTTCTCTTCATTTTTCTTTCCTCTTTTCCCATTCTTCTTTACTAGCAAACTCCTATTCAACCTTTAAAACCCAGTGAAAAAGGGATCTCCTTCATAAAGCTTTCCCCAGCTCCCATTAACAGAGCTAGTGTACTGTGCTCTCTACTTCTTCAACAGTTTGTTCTTACCTCTGTTATTTACTTTTCTTCTTGCAATTTATCTGTTTACTAGTTTGTCTGTGAGCTTTTACTAGTTTGTCTGTCTGTGAGCTTTTGCATTTCTGATTCCCAAGCCCTGAGAAAGAGTAAACACTAAAATGTTAGTGAAATGTACAGATGGATAGCAAGAGCCTTTAGATACATTAATTAGAACCTGATGAGAACAAATCTGCTTGAAGAAAGTGCCCAGGAAAGAGATTCCCTGGCTTCTAGCAGTCGCCAAGCCTTAGGTTCCCTCCCTCCACTCTCCCTGCCCTATTGGCACTAGGTTATCACCCACCCAGTGTTTCACTGTGTGCATATATGCAGAGATGATGTGAGACACATGTCATATACTGCTTATAAAAATGGTGCTCCATCTCAACTCTGCCCTATTCCAACACGGAAGAGAGAGTGCTAGGAGAGAGGGGACTGCCCACTGCCCAGCTTGTTTGGGTTATTCAGAAACATCACAGTTAAAAATGAAGTATAATGTAGTAATGGAACTGCAACACACAGTATTTTATGGACTAATTTTCCGTCATCACTTCTTTATTCCCTTTTCCTCCTAAATATAGTACTTTGAAAACAGGATTACAACATACTAAGAGCCAAAAGGTATTTTCTTTCAGTGGTTGTCAGGGACTACCTTCCAGGAGTTTAATTTAGGGCATCCCACTGAGAAACCTGCATCAGGATTTCAAATGAGATTAAAAAAAAGGAAGAAGAAGCAGCTTTTGCCTAATTCTGCTTTAGAATACAGCCTTGCAAAACTTGCTTTCCAAAAACCATCAGCAAAGTAAATCTTTTTCTACATGCAATTTACCTTTTTTTCACATCAGATCAGTTGGGGGGAGGGGGCTGTAGACCCAGAAACATGGGGAGGATGAGGGGCCAGCAGTGAGACCTGCTAATTACTGATCTCTTTTACTCTCCTGCTGTGCTTAACTGTCCGGACATGTTAAAGTGAAATTTTTCTGTGATTTTTCAAGTGACTAGTTCATGGCCCGCTAGCATGGAGGGAAGCAGAAGAGATGAAATGCTTTCGTTTACATGCAACATTTACTAACTGTGTGGGTTTTCCGACATTAAAGAGAGGACAGTGACCCAGGCCACCTTTTTCACACTCAAAGGAGCACTGAAAAAACAAGTCTTCATCGGCTTACCTCAGGCTTCCCTGGTCCTGAACACCCTCCCCCCGGGGTATGAGCAGAAAGGGAAAAACAGAGGGGATTTTATGCTCCTTTCTCTTCAACTTTTCAGGCGGTATAAGCAGCATTTAGCAAATTCAGCCCCAAATGGCTCCAAATGCTCAGAGCTGCAGGGGCTCATTCTTTGTTATCCTCCCTCTATTTACACAGGATTTACGCAGGCTCTCCACTGAAGAGACCGAAAGCACTTCCATTCTCACTGGCTTGGCCAGCCCAGACTGTGGCCGCTGCAGCTCCACTCTGGCCTGTGATGGGAGATTTCTACAACCTGGAGAAGGCAACAAACTGCTCACTAACTCAGTGATCCCGAGACAACCTGGCTGGTACAGGCAGCTGCAAAGCAGACAGGCCTGCAGAGATGAGCTAACCTTCCAGAAGAGAAAGGAAAACCCAGCCAAGGCTGTGCAAATGTGCGTCCAGAGACAAATAACATGCACTTTAAAATATGCATCTATATGATATAATGGAAAGTGGTGGGTGAAAAAAAAAATTCAGACTGCAGCTTGGATGAAAACCACTTCACCCACTGGTTGGAAAAATAAAGTGTAAAAACAGACAGATGGACACATGTAAATGTGGCTGTGTTTTAGGCTTTAGCTGGCAATGTGAGTGTCGTAGTATAGTTTTGCACGCCTGTATTTTCCATATCATGTTGAATCCTGTTAACTGTTGAACAGAAACATCCTCATACTGGTCCTTGACCAAATCAGTCCCCTCAATTTACCCGTTAGGAACCATAAAATGGCTTTGTTTATTGACTGGAACAGTCTAATCCTTTATAGCAGAAGAGAATGAAAGCTTCCAACACTTTTAGCCTATTCTTCACTAAATGTGGTTATTCTCGTTTAAAATATATATATATATATATATATATATATATATATATAAAAAATTCATTGTCATTTGAAATATATATATATTTTACTTAACAATTTTAAAATATTTAAGAAAGGATATCTGTTCTCCTAAGTCTCCCATTGAATTCTCTAAAGGATATTGACTGACTCTAGTAGAAAAGTACATTCCTCTGCCATTATAATTCAGCAGATTGCTTAATCTCTGTGGTGCAGGATAAAAGAATGTACTTGTTACTCAGTTACCTGATAAGCACATATAAAAGTACAGAGTATATTCTGAAGTTATTCACAGTACATCATAATAAAGCTCTTCTGGGCACTCTAATGATTCATTCTAAAGGGCACTCTCAAATGCCCTTTTCCACAGTTAACACTCAGATTTTATTAAGGTAGAAAGCAGGGACAAATGTCCACTCAAGTCCCAGCTCTCAAATTTGACTCTACTTGCACTACACTACCTAGAGCTAAAGCTTTTTTAATGTTCTGTTCACCTCCCTAGAGTGGCATTTCAGCTAACAGAGTTCACAATCCTTCAGCCCTAAACACAGAAGGCTGCTATCTTCAAGTCATCCTAGGAATGTGCCAGATACCATCATTTTCCTCCTGTGATACAAAGAACCAGAAAGAGAGAGAGACCAAGAGAAGACCAACCTGATCAAGTTACCAAGAGCCCAGAATGCCCCTCTCAGGAGGTTAATCTTTGAACCGGTAAATGTTATAATTAGGAGCCTTGAAGTTGGGCCGAGGCTGGCCACTGAAATAAAGACCCTAAAAGAGAAAGTATGAATGGATCCCATCTCTTTCACCTAATGGTTTGACACAAGGGTCATGGTTTTTATGGAAAATTATACAAAAATGAGTTGTTATGACATGTGAGTCTCATTCTCACATCTCCTACAGAAGAAAAAAGGTGGTCGGAGAGATGTGTCTTCCCAATTTCACTTAGCTATGTTTCAGTACAAATTGTGAAAATTATGCAAATAACAATTTTGGCACCTTTGCTAGAGGAAAACATTATTAAATTATGCTCTAAGTATTTTGTCTGCTTTAGTAATTACTCTCATGTAACTGTAAATATAAATAGCTGTTATTCTGTTTAAATTTTTAATCATGCAAAATATTGTCACACAAAATGTCCTTCTGTTGCAGTCTAACTGGGATTTTCTTTTTTAAAATATCCATATTTAACTGAAGTGGACTATTTTTAGCGTTGTGAAGTGTTTTAGTAAAGATAGCTGGCTAACATCTCTGAATCAACAGGTCTTTCAAGGAAAGATATGGCCTTTATATTTGCAAAAAGAATTTCCTACAAAAGGCCGTTTATATAAAACACATTTTTAACATTTTAAGCTAAAACTAGAATATAATTAGTCTGCTTCCAAGAATGTATTAACTACATCAAACCTATACTATATGTTTTAGTGTAGATCAATAATAACTATAGGATTTTTTAACTTATTGTCTCTTTTATCATACTTTAATATTAAATGAAACATTAAATGTCAACTAAGTATTTATCAATAATAAAATTTGTTGGAAGAAATAACAAAAAAGCAAAGTTCTATCTGTAACAGAAATTATTTCATTCCATTTTTAAGAGTCCTTACTTCATTATCAAATTTGCTATCTAAAACAAAAATAAGACAATACATTTTTATAACATAAAATGGTTGATCACTTTTAATTCCTCAGATGATGTTGCTCTGTGAATTTACATCAGCAGATATCATTTCAAAGAGCAGAACAACAAAAACGAAGGTTTTTTGAATATTTCTTCCACTTTACCAACTACTGTAAAATGAAAACAAAAGAATATTTTAATAAAAGTGCAACTTTGAAACTCTGAAAGTTAAATAGTGCGAAAAAACCCCACAATAACTCTTTATCTTAAAAGACAGCCGTCTCTATAATAATAATGTTAACTAAGATAACTAGTTAGAGATATATATCAACATGCCCTTTATGAAGTTTTTAGGAAGCTAGTGATAGTTACCTATAGAAAAAATGAACAATAGTATTATGGAGTTGATAACTGGTTTTAGGTGAATACTTTTTAAACCATTAACACCCCAAATTTGGAACATATCTGTTAGATATTAGAAAACTATATTTTGAACATTTTTTCGAAGAACATTTTCATACAACAGAGTTTCCTAATCAAACTTTGAATTTTTGTTTAAGAAGTTTGTAAATTAAATGGCTAGCACTTTAAAAGTAAAATGACGCATTCAGATATTCCATTTATGATGATTGCTTTAAATAAATGTAGTGCCATTATTTGAGACCAAGCAGATATGTTTTTGTAATAGAATGCAAATGAATATTTACAACATATACATAATAGCCCTAGAGAAACAAATAACGTGGCTGCTTAATAAGAATAATCTAAGATAGCACAAGTTGATCATTCTTCATATGGCCTATACAGTATAGAACAGCAGACACTGAGGCCCTATAAAGTACATGGAAAATGGAAAATGACCGCTAATGGGTGTGAGGTTTCTTTTGGGGTGATGAAAATGTCCTAAAATTGGCTGTGTTGATGATGGAACAACTTTGTGAATAGATTAAAACCACTGAATTATAAGCTTTTAAGGGATGAATTGCATAGTATGTGAATTATATCTCAACAAAGCTGTGGTTTTGTTTTTGGTTTTTTTGTTTTTGTTTTTTTTGGAGACAGAGTCTCACTCTGTCTCCCAGGCCGGAGTGTAGTGGCTCAGTCTCAGCTCATTGCAACCTCTGCCTCTTGGGTTCAAGCAATTCTTGTACCTCAGCCTCCTGAGTAGCTGGGACTACAGGTGTGCGCCACCATGCCTGGCTAATTTTTTGTATTTTTGGTACAGATGGGGCTTCATCACAATGGTCATGCTGGTCTCAAACTCCTGAGCTCAGGCAATGCACCTCGGCCTCCCAACGTGCTGGGATTACAGGCGTGAGCCACCACAACTGGCCTTTTTTTTTTTTTTAAGACCAGATTTTGGCCTCACACTACAAATAAGTATGCTGGAAGAAATATAAAAGCCTAGTAGTTGAACTTGAAGGTATCCATAATCTTTTCCGAATTGCTTCAAACAATGTGATTTCAAGGCCACTTACTAATATTGTCTTAGCACCTTGCGTATGGACAAACATATGTACTTGAAAACATTTGAGATAGATATTATGCTGTTTATATTACAAAGATATGCATTATAGAATATATTACAAAGATATGCATTATAGAATGTATATTGACTTTCATACTAAAATTAATCCTTCTCCACTCTCAATTCTATTGCATCATAGCAGAACCCTAGCCCAAATATTTGCTCTTCCAAGGCTTACATTAACCCTTAGAACTCCAGAATACTTCCACAAGCAGATACAAACACACACATCCCATGCCTACATTTCTACCCAATTATTGAAACCTTCTTCAAGTCAAAAACCATATCTCTTTTTCTCATATTCTTAGAACTTCATATATGTTATGGGTATAGTTTGTGCCTAGGCTTTTATTAAATGAATGGATGGAGAGCTCTCTTATTTCTTGGAATATGCTTTTATGCCTTGTGGGTTTATATCTAAAATTTGGAAACAGAAACTATCTAGAATGTTTGTCTCTAAGAGGTGTAAATTGGCCATAGAGTTAATGTGTCATAAATTTCAAAGGCATTAACTTGTAAGATGCACTCCACGGAAGAGGCAACTTTATTGAAACAGACAATAGACAATAGGGGCCCTAAATTTGGAAGAGTATCCTACATACTTTTCCAAATATCTGACATTTTTTATTTCTCTGGGCAGTTGTACTACTTTGTTTGTACACTGGAGACTGGCTTCTGATGCAGTCCTTGTCCCTCCACCCTGCCCTTCCACTCCCTCCTCACTTAAACACAGAAGCACATACTCATGGGGGGAAATGGTGATGAGATGGATGAAGCATGAGTTTTGGAATAAAACAGATCTTGTGTTGAATTTTCAGATCTATTTCTTATTTATATTTGTTAAGACTAGTCAAAGTGAAAGAGTGTGAGTGAAGAAGAAATGAAGAAACCTGGGACTGGTTATAATCAATTAGTTGTAAACACCACTGCACTTGGACCAGCCCCAGATCTATTCCTTATTGGTTGAGCATGACCTCAGTCAAGAGATTAACCCTCTGAACCTCAGTTTCCTCATCTGTGAAATGGGAAAAATTACACATACCTGACAGGTTAACCATAAAAATTAAATGAAATCATGAGAGAAAGAGCTATTACTTATATTGTGTCTCCACTTTGTATCCAATGCTTTATACTTATTAACAAACTTAAGGACTTCATACACAACATCTAGCCTCATGCAGTACCTGAAGTAGCAAAGGTGCATCAATAAATGTTAGTTATTTATTTTCTTAAAAGAAAACAGTCTGAATGGATAAACAAACTGTGGTATATCCACACACTGAAATACTACTCAGCAATAGAAAGGAATAAACTACTGAAACACCCAGCACGGTACATTTTGAAATCATGCTAAATGGAGAAAGACACACACAAAAGGCTACATACTGTATGATTTCAAATATATCAAATTCTAGAAAATGCAAACTTATACATAAGACCAAAAGCAGATCAGTGGTTACTTGAGGACATATATAGAGGGAGGGAGTGATTAAAAGGGGTATAAGGAAATTTTGGGGTAATGATGGAATGGTGTAGTATCTTGATTATGGTGCTGGTCTCATGAGTGTATACAACTGCCAAAACTTATTAAATTGTACACTTTAAATGAGTGCAATTTTTGTATGTAAATTATGCCTCAGTAAAGTTCATAAAAATAGTAAGCAAAGTATAGTTAAATCATCAAAAACCTGTTATTTGGCATAAAACACATTTTGGTAGGAAGTACAGCATTCAATATAGAGATGCTGGAGTGGGAATTCTCCTAGTAACTGCAGCAAAGTTCTGAATGATTTGGGGCGGCATTTGAAAGAAGCTATGAGGAGAAGCTCAACATGATATTTATGAACGTGTGGATTTATACAATTTTCTTTAACTTCATAAAGATGTAAGGTGGGTGGTCAGAATGCACTTTGCAGATTTTACAAAAAATATCTCCATTGTTCAAATCTCATTATAAGATACATTATCAACGAAGAACTATTCAAGTTGCAAAAAAATAAAATACCGATAATAACTTTGAAAGACAATAAAAGTAATTCTTAATAAATTACTTTTTAAAACTTTCAGGAAATTCAGTCTTAACCTATTCCTTCTAAGTAAAATATCTCACACCACACTGGAGATCTTAGACAATTTCAGAGGAAAACCACATCATTCATGAAAGACTGAGCACTCTCAAGATTAAGAATTAATGGAAAATATAGAAATAATATCAGCCCTTGCCAGCCTGCTCCATGCCTTCAGATAAATCCCTGAATCCACCACATAAAGATGAAACAGAAGTAACATTTGTGGAGTGTCTACTACATGCCAGTTTCGGCGGGCTTTATCTCAACCACAGGACAGTTTAGAGTATGGTATTGTAACTCCTATTTAATATAAGCAGAAACTGAAGCCAGACAGCTTAAGAAACTCACCTAAAGTCATGTGGCTAGTTGGTAATGCAGCTGGGTCTTGAACTCTAAATCCTGAACTCAAGTCCATGCTCTCTACTCACTACACAGACCCTATTCTTATACAGAAATGGAATTCATATTTCTAAAGGGTGGGTGAGAGGTGGGGCAAACAATGCCTTATGGCTTTGAACCTGGATAAGTAGTCACTTACTATTGGCCAATTATGGCCAAATGATCCATCTGACTTTTGAGATGTGCGATATTTGGCACATATTAGATAATCAATAAAGGTTAGTTCCATTTCATTCTCTTTTTCCTTCCTTCTTTCACTTATTTGAAAGGCCCATTCACATAAGAAAAATGAAAATAGAGTCACCACTGGTTGAAAAATACATTTGCTTTATAAAAATGCCTTCTTCCTTATTCTTCCAAAACTCGTATCTCAAAACAGCACAGAAGCAAAGGGTCACGTGTGCTACTACTAAGTGGAAAACATTTTCATACCTGATTGCCATCCATCTTTTTCTCCTAGAAAGGTGAGGAGCTGAAAGCCAGGTAATTTTAGTTTGCCAAGGCATATCCCCATTCTCTGTCATGAAGAAAGACAACTCGAAGGGCACCAACACAGCTTTATTCAGATCCTGTTAGCTAATAAAACAGGAACTGTAAAGGTTTTTGTTTGAGAGGAAAAGTTGTTCAACCTTTTCCCAGGAAAGAAAGGAAGGGGTTTGCTTTCTCAGTAGGTTTATTCATATACCTGTGGTAAACCAGCCTATGAGAGAAGTAACGTCTTTGCTGTAAGATCAGACCTACGAGCTACCAATCAAATAGCAGTCCAACCTTCATATGCTGATACAGCAAATTTCCGGACCTTGATCACGCTAGGCTAGGGAGTCATTCTTCTCAGTGATAAAGTTGGCGAGTGCACTCTTGAGAAGATAACAAATTAAAAACCGGCTGACTCGACACCATTTGAGTGAGGAATTCACCGCTGACCCAGTAGAACACAATTTCTACCACCAGTCAGTAATCACTGGAGAGGGGCCAACTTCACTTCATAGCTGTAAAACTATTCCTAACAGAGGGTCTTGGCACAGTTAAAACATAACTGTCCGATTTACCTCATGCACATCTACTGAAGTTGGTAACGACTTCCTCAACTATTTATATTCTGAGGCATACTGTGTGTGAAGGTTCAAAGATTCTCAAGCAAATTTGGGGTACTCAAAAGTGCTGTACTATTTAAATGACCAAAAATGTGAAAACAACTATATAACCAAGAGAACGTTTTCATTTTGAAAATATAATTCAAAATCTATAGAATTTCCACTAAAATATCTTAGAACTTATGTTCCAAACTTGGAAACATGTGATCTTGGATAAAAATACCTCATATCTATATAATAATTTTTCAGCTCTCAAATAATTCTTTTCAATTATTGATTACCACAACCAAGTGTAGGGGCATAGACTATTATCCCCATTTAACAGATAAAGCGAGGTCAGTGTTTTCCTAACTTCTTGCCTTGCCTGTAGCACCTTCCATTACTTATGGCGTATGATAGTATTAGGCTGAACCAGCTGAAATCACTAATATTTGACTATTTGTGATCTACCAAAGTGGCAATTCCATAAAGCATTATTTCCAGCTTTACTAGCAATTATAATAAGGCTTTACTTTCGCTTTTTCTATTTTTCAATTTGCTTGTTTTTTATGTCTAGCCTCACTCTCCCAATCTCCGTCGATTACATTCTCTTTCCATATTGACCAGATGAAAAAGATAAAGTAGAAATAAATTCTAAAAATGGAAGCCCTGACCTATGAGAGGCCAATGATTTTACACATAGAAAACTTGCCAGTGAAAAATCAGGAGGTGGGGAGACTTTGCATGTTTTTAATTGTTTTTTGTTTTGTTTTGTTTTTTGAGACAGGATCTCTGTTGCCCAGGCTGGACTGCAGTGGAATGATCACGGCTCACCACAGCCTCAACTTCCCAGGCTTAAGCGATCCTCCCACCTCAGCCCCCTAAATAGCTGGGACTACAGGCATGTGCCACCATACCCAGCTGATTTTTAAAATGTTTCTGTAGCGATGGCTTCTCCCTGTGTTGCCCAGGCTTGTCTCCAACTTGTGAGCTCAAGCGATCCTCCTGTCTCAGCCTTCCAAAGTGCTAAGATTATAGGCTGAGCCACCGTGCCCAGCATGACTTTGTGTGTTTTTAAAGAGGGATGTAGAAAGAAGCCTGTTTGTGATATTTAGAAAAAGGAAGTATTCCTGTCAATTCTAATTTCAAATTTCAACAACAGTAATTAGCATTGAGAAATAATTAGCGTTCATTCTATTATATGCCCCTGGAGAAATTTTCACTCTAAGTGTTTTCTAGAATAACGACAGCATTAATACAAAATAATATTTATTGAGCACTTACTCTCTTCCAGACACTCTGCTAAACACTTTATATGAATTCCTTTGTTTAATTCTTATCATCCTATGAGGGTTGACATTTTCCACATGAAACTAAGGCTTAGAGAGGTGGAGAAATTTGCTCAAGGTCTTATAGGTAACAGCGCAGAAACAGGGATGACACCAATTGACTGCATCCTATGATGGCTGTCTCTGAGAGTTCAGAGTCCATCTGTCTGGAGTTTCCCATTCTCCTATAAAACCTCATAACATTTCTATACCCTATTGAGTAATTCATGCCAAGATTTTGTGGTCGAGCAACTTAAGACAATAGGAAATATATATTTGACTATGAAAGTAAGCATCCTGGGGACAGGCACTGGGGTTTTCCTATCCCTCCTTACTCCTAGTACATAGAACAGTGCCTGGCACATCATAGGCACTGATGAAATATTTGTTAGAAATATAATAAATATAATTCTTCCCTGTGTGTGTGTGTGTTTCCCCCACTTCCTAGAGCCTCACTTTCAACTGTTTTCCTCATGAGAATGTGGAGAGCTCTCAACATTAAACATTACTCGACTTTGGAAACCTTCCACTGCCACAGCCACCACCACCTTCAACCTTGCTGTAAGCAGTAAAATTGATTCATCTCACTGACAAAAATGTGATAAAAGAACGCCAACCACAGAGGTGGAGAAAGCACTCCTTCTCCTTGAACAAATGCTGCTTTCTGATGCCCCTGATTGCTTTTCTTTTCTCGCTAAGGTTCACTAAGTACTGAAAGCTCGGCCCTGGTGAATATGGGTCAGGTTTGTAATGCAACAACTCCACCCCTTTCATTACCATGGAATCAGTTAACAATCCTGCTAGTTCTACCACAAAAAATAAAGTAATTGGTCCCAGTGGTTATTTAGGTGCTGCGGAAGTCTTAAAAACACTATTATCTCCCGTAGTGATTTGCTAGCCTTTCCTTACTCCAAGCAGCACATTGGGACTTCTAAATTACATACCATAATTGACATAAAATATCTGTCCCATCAGTGAATATCTTTATTAGCATCAAAATCACTCACAACTAGTGTTCCTCAATGTTATTAAACATAACTTGTTCTAGGTGTTGCTTTACTAATTAGTCAGGATGAGCCCGAGGAAGAAAATCTGGGTCATGTTAAATTAATTGGAATGAGCATGAAAATTAGCAGAGCAAACTGCATCAATTTTCTATAGAGAGTCTTTCTTCATGTTGAGAATAAAAATGGATATTATGAGGCATTAACCAAACTGCCTTCTGTGACTGCCAAGAGGTGTGTTACAGTAGCCCAAAATATCATGCTCGCAGATTTTCAGAAGTTAATGAGACATTTCCAGGAATGGTAAATACATGGTGTTAAAATGGGTGTGCCTCTGAT
Source organism: Nomascus leucogenys (assembly GCF_006542625.1). Classification (NCBI taxonomy): domain Eukaryota; kingdom Metazoa; phylum Chordata; class Mammalia; order Primates; family Hylobatidae; genus Nomascus; species Nomascus leucogenys. The sequence goes on along the minus strand of NC_044386.1, from coordinate 64,348,695 downwards.
GGGAAAATGCCAAGTCATTTCATGTTTATTCAGGCATAACAAGCTCTTCAAAATGAGCATAATTTAAGAGGTGAATAGTGCAAAGAGGGCTAACATTCAACTAATTTTCCTTCAGAAAGAAAAGATTAAATTGAACAAAAAAAAATGAATTAAGAGGTTTACAAATCAACAAGTCAGCCACCAGGACGGCAGCTTCGCCTGAGCACCAGCTCGGCAGCCCCCGCCAGAAAGTTTTCGAAACATGTCCCGAAGGCAGGGAACAAAGCGAGCAGAACTGATTACAGCCCCGCTCACTGCCTTGTGTCTCAACTCTGTTTGGCTTCCTAATGAGCTCACTAAAAAGCTAATTCATCTCCCATAACCCTCCTCAGCCCTCCTTGAAATCCACCATTATGGACATTATAGGTGAAACATTTCCAGGCTGGGTTCAAACCAGTGTGTCTTCAACAGGCGGGGGCCGTTACCCCCAGCCTGGGCACAATGGAGCAGGGTCCAGCTCCCAACCGCTCCCGCGGCAGCTTCCAGAATAAAGAGGCCGAGCTAGGTTAAGACTCTTTCTCAGGGTGACAATGATTTCCGCCTTAATGCCCTCCCTCCCATGAATGTGGGAATTTCGTGGGTTCCACAGTACATAAAATACAAATTGTAATGCAGGAGAGGAGAAATGAGTTGTACTAATGACAAATAGCTGAAACAGGCTAATGTGAATTCCCAGCCTGTTCATGAGGAAACTCCCCGGGTTCCTCATTACATGGAGTCAAATCCTCACGGCACCTAGCCTGTAACTGGAAGATTACTGAATTGATGGATCCTTAGTTTAAAATGCAGCTGTTTTATTCTGCTTTAGTAATTAATTCTTTTTCCAATACTCTATTGATTAAGCGTAGACCCTGATAAAGTTCAAACTGAGAAGAATCTCTCGTGGCGTCCTTAGTTGCTCGGGAGAGTCAATGAAAACTTCCTACAATTCCACCTGCCTCCTCAGAGTGCTGATCCAATGAACAGAACAGTTTTTTTCTCATAAATTAGTCAGGCCATGTGGAGCTGTATTAGCTGATCGTTGCTTTTGTCTCTCTACTTGCTGACTTGCTTTTCAGTTTTGCTGGCCTTTGTGCTGTCACACACAAAGTCGGAGTGCAGCTGCCATTCTGAACCCAAACCAAGGTAAAGAACAATTCATACAAACTACATTTTTCCCCCCATTTTATAAAGCTGCAACTCCCCGAGCAGTACAGGGCTCAATGGGGCCTCCTGGGACCCAACTAGCTGAGAAATCAGTGCCAAAGCATGCAGACGTATTGTGGAACTGAAAAAATAAATAAATAAATAAAGTAACCTATTTTTTTCAAGGCTTTACTAGGCTTTTTTGTCTATCCCCCCACCCCCGCCCGGTAGAATTTGTGCTACCCTATTTTCAGCAATGTTAAGCTATTTTGTTTTCATAGAGAACATCACAGAATGACAGAAGATAGAGTAAAGAGAGTAATCAAGAAGCCGAGGCTTGTATCCTGTGCTGGTCAGGTGGCATCAGAGAGTTAGAGAACGCCTATTAACCACACGGGCGTGGAGTGTAACCATATATAAATGGCCATTATAAACACAATGGTATTTAGTAATAAGAGGAATCACCAACATGGTGCTCCTTTTCAAAGGGTCACATGTACCGGGGATCAATGTTGGTGAGTAAAACAAGCACGATAACAGAAAGTTTCTCAGGTTACAGCCCTGTACAATGGATTTTTGTTCCTACGAAGATCTTCGCTACTGGGAATGCTTCTACAGCAATGGACTCATTCTTTTCTCCCTACTCCCCCCACACCCACCTAAGGCCCCCAAAGGAACTTGTATGGGCTTAATTCCCTGCCGGAAAACAGGTCAAGACGTGGGTTCTAGTCCACGAGCTGGTGGCGAGAACAACTGATTTCTCAAGTCACTTGCAACATACATTTATAGGATAACTCATATTATTTTTCACTCTATTACACAGGGTGGGAGTAATAGTAAAGGTCTGGAAGAATTTTAGGAAACCCTCTCAAGTTTTTGTCGTCTGATACCACAGTCAAAGCGAAAACCAAGCTAGATCCTGTGAGCAGAGAAGCTGGGACTGTTTTCAACATTCTCTCCTGGGCCAGGGCTGAGAGTGCATTCCCACCTTCACAGCATTCCTTCCTAGGTCAAAAGGTCATCTCTCACAGACGTCTCCGGCAGACACTCAGTTGTCAAAAGGTTGTATCATGTGATCTGTGCAGTCACCACTAACAGAGCTCTTTCCTCATTGGGCAACAAACTTTGCAGGTCTAAATGATTTCTGCGTTAAAAATGTGTTTTCCTCTCTCTATTACCACTTGTCTCTTTAATTTCAAAACAATGAGGACAGCAGTGGCACCAAATTCATCAGCAAAGGCTCCACAGATCACCTGGGTCAAGATTCCACCACTTTTACTGGGCATATTATGAGGAAAAATAACTGCCAGAGGACATGTTGATTTCCTGCATTTCCAAAGAAAACAGAGGTGACCCTTTTCCAGGGGATTTCTTTCAAAAGGAAAACCCCATTTTTAAAGCAAACATACATATTTTGAATAAATACAAAATTACAAATAGAAAAAAAGATCTAAAAGAAAAGACTGTTCTGTAAGAATCATTAAAAAATTAAGGTAACTTTTCAATTAATGCATATATTCAATTGTATTTAAATGACCGACAATGTACATAGTGTATGACAAGGTACAAAAACAAAAACGAGGAGATAAATTTATTTGCCCAGTGCCCAGAACTGATGCAAAGTTTGCCCTCAGTGATCTGTAACATACAAAAGGTCCCAGTTACTAGGGGAGCAGACTGCTTTCTTATTTTTTTAATTTCCTGCTGCCCAGATGAATAATATAACAATTTTCTCATTGTCATGGATTGTTACTTAGAGCAGCTTGAAACTCTCACATGCAATCCAGGATGAGTCATTTATTTCTAGAAGGGAGTCAAACGAGTCTATCAACATTGCTTCTATTTATAAATTATATATTTAAGAGTAAAGTAAAATAGTCATGGCTGACATGTTACATATGGGAGATAAAGAATTAGAGGCTCTTTCAAATTATTTGGCCTAGTACTAAGCAATAGAAGCTAAGGACACTGATAATTTCTGTACAGCTAAGCATTACGTGCATTTGTCTATTCAAAAAAGCTTAATTAAATATCTTCAGAAATGGGATCCAAGTTATTACATGTCTTTAGGATACTGAGGCTTGCAGATAAATAAAATTTTCCTAAGTGTACTGCCTTCTTTTTTTTTTTTTTTTAATTAAAAAAAATACTTTTAGGCAAGGTGTGATGGCTTACGCCTGTGATCCCAGCACTTCGGAAGGCTGACGTGGGTGAATCAGTTGAGGCCAGGAGTTAGAGACCAGCCTGGTCAACACAATGAAACTCCATCTCTACTAAAAATACAAACATGAATTAGCTGGGTGTGGTGGCACACGCCTGTGGTCCCAGCTACTCAGGAGGCTGAGGCAAGAGAATCGCTTGAGCCTGGGAGGTGGAGGTTGCAGTTTGCTGAGATCATGCCACTGCACTCCAGCCTGGGTGACAGAGCGAGAGTCTGTCTCAAAAAAAAAAATTTTTTTTTTAGAAACAGGGAACAGGGTCTCGCGCTGTCACGCAGGCTGCAGTATAGTGGCATGATCATAGCTCACTGCAGCATCCATGAGCTATGATATGGGCCTCAAGTGATCTTCCTGTCTCAGCCTCCCAAGTAACGAGGGCTACAGGTGCATGCCACCATGCCTGACTAATTTTTTAAATATTTTGTAGAGTTGGGGGTCTTGCCATGTTGCCCAGACTAGTCTTGAACTCCTGGCCTCAAGTGATTCTCCCATCTCAGCCTCCCAAAGCACTGGGATTACAGGCATGAGCAAACTCTCTAAGAGTTACATTTTTCAAAATTCATTTTTGGGCTTCAACATACCACCTTTTAGCTACCTTGGATTAACAGGAACTGACAAAAATACATATTCTTAAGAAAGTATATAGTTTTGTTTGGTATAATCTACAAACTTTAAGGTCTCTGGTTCTACACACTTTTCTTAGGGTAGGTATTTCAGTGTTCTACAAATCGTGTCATGGAGTGTTCAATTAAGCACATATTCTACATTGACACTTTAGTTCCAGGAAGTTATCATGTACCATATTTGCCAGTTTAGTATCTGTAACCCCTGAACGTGTGCTCTATACATTTCATGGGGTGTTTGGAAGGTAACTGAAAATAAAAAATTATGACACAGACTCAAAAAGAAAAAAAACTACATGAGAGAAGAAACTGGTTTCTGAACTTTTCAAACAAGACTGGGTGGGATCCAGCTAAACAAGGTGAATAAAAAACATGTTTATGATCTTGTAATGATTCTAAGCTCATCACCATTTCTGTTACTGTGAATCTGATGCTTGGCATTTGGCATCAGCTACAGAGTGCAGGTATTCAGTACAATCTAACAATTGTAGAGAATGGCCCTAAAAATAAGAACTTGTGGGCTGGAATCATGTTTTATCTGCCAAAGGAATCTGGGAAGGAAAATAGGTATCTAATAATGAAGTGGTATGAATTTAATTATCATCTACTTTGAGGGTATCACACACTTGGCAGCCTTATCAATCAAGGAAGGAAATTAACGAAAAAGTTAAGAACTCTCTACAGAGAATACATCACGCAGTTAGTAATTTTAAATAGGCATGGTTAGGTCCTGTACAGATTTGTATCTGATCCTGATAGGCGGTGTGACTACCCAAGGCTGCATTTTTCATCCTTCGGTATTACCTTACCTGAATATAGGACTCCAGCCCTAGATATTCCATCTATAAAGTCAAAATAAACCTTCTCACTGGGTGCACACAAATATTCTTCTAAGTGTAGCAATGAAGAAGGGGTCAAACAGATGGAAGATGGGGGTTAAAGGGATTGGGATGCCTTCCTGAAAGGCATCACGTTAAAGTGCTGCAATATACCAGGTGCCCTAAAAGAAGGTCATGGAGGCCGGCAGAAGTGTTTAAGGGCAGAGACAGCGAATTAAATTTCACCCAGGAAACAGACTAGTTTCTATAATCCATAAAATACTACACAAAACAATGACTGCACTCGTATTTATAAAATATCTTTAACATATAGGTCTTTAGGGTAAAACCACCAAACTACTAAGAGGAGGGTTTGTACTTGCAGAGGTAGCCGCACTAAAAATTTACACATTAAGAATATCTTCAGAAGTAGCTGGTTACCATGTCTACCTTGTTAAGTCATTCATTAGGGGCTTGAGCTAGCATCAAATCTTTCAATACTTGCATTTAAAACTTTAAAAAATCCTAAATGACAAAATTATTTCTTTGAAATAAATTATACAAGGAGGCAGGAATTCTGGACTTTTGGGGAGATGGTTGTAGAAACTAAGATTTACAGTCACCAAACCAGTTTTTCTGAAGCTTTTCAAAAGTATAGCATTTCCTCTTAACTTTCAATATCTGGATATCTTCCTATAAAGAAAATGGTAGCCATAAAACATCTTAAAAGAACTTTTCAAAAAATCTTAAAACTGCTTGAAAAAAGCAGGCAGGATATTTTAAAAATTAATATAATTTTAAAATTTCAAAATAAAATGTTTTATTTCTTCAAGTAAATGTCTTAGGGGAAATTATAGCTAGACCAGAACTTGGGGCTCCCGACACACTAGTGTCAGTCATCAGCTCAGAAGCCTACTAAAGGTTTTCACGCTGCCTCAGGAGCAACAAGTTATAATAAAAGACTCAAGAACTTTCCACAGATTCAGGTGCCCAGGGTAAGGCAGTGTGACCCATGACTCACAGCACTCTGATCTCCAGGCCAATACACTTTGCATGTGGCACTAACTTGACAACCTAGTCCTCCCTCTTACTGACGCCCTTGGCATAATTTCAATGCCCAGCCTAGGAACAGCAGGGGCCTAAGTATCATTACAATGTGACAGATTCTGACTTGTTTTCTTAGAGAAAAAGGATTGCTAAAGTAGGCCAAGAAAATCATTTGTGAATGTCCCTCCTTGTATGTCAAAACTTGTAATAAGCAGTAGAAATCAATAAAGTTTTAGTTGCAAAAATATAAGGCCACAGAAGGGATGGTATACTCCAAGGATGTAGTCAAAGAGACAGAAGGGGAGGTCTTTCGCAAAGAAGACGGAAACATACAACTTTACTGTCTTCTTGCTTTGTCAATGATCTTGTCCTAGGATCATGGAGATTGAACAGGCCAATATTTAAATCAAAACAAATATCCATGCTCATCCTCTGCAACTTCCCAGGAGAAATTCCAATCAGATCCGTCACAAATTCTAATTTTATCCTAGTGAGGGCAACTATATGGCATAAAATTTACATATAAGGACCCCTGAAGAATTTAACCAAATTTACCTTTTTCTGTTGAATTCTGTTATGTGCCATATGTTTTTGGAATGTATTTTAAAAATTGGAAACCAGTGATTTCTGTGCCTTAATCATCATCCTGTTCATCAAGATCAGTAGCTTAGAAAACTTTGTTCACTTGACACTTGAAACAACATCAGAGAAATGCTGAAGGGCTCTATGCTTCAGGGATGGGGTAAGATGTCTCTTCAGTATGGCAATTCCAAACTATCAGTAATTTTCTAAAACCATATATGGCATTACAAGCCTGTCACCAAATCAATACTTATAGGGTAGATTTTTAGAAAAGAACTCATCTCCATTACCATCATGACCTACAAAGCATCAAAAAAACTTTACTGAAATGTCCGGGCATATGATAGAAAATACCAAAACCCACCTGAAGCTTTCAGAATGGGAGGGAATATCTCTAGCCCATATCTTAGGTCTGACAACAGGTATCTAAGAACATTTTGTTTTTCCTTTTAGAGATAAGGTCTTGCTATGTTGCTCAGGCTGGACTCAAACTTCTGGCCTCAGGTGATCTTCTTGCCTCAGCCTCCCAATCCAGATGGGATTACTGGCATGCACTACTGTGCAGGGCTGCTAGGTATCCGACATCATTTGACAACTTTTCTTGTAGACAGGGTGTGGTACCCTGGTTAAGTGTCTGGATTTAGGGATTAGATAGACCTGATTTATAATCTTAGCCCCACCACTTTCTAGATATTCCAGGTAAAGGGAAGTTTCCTAGTCTCTCTAAGCCTCAGTTTTCCCAACTGAAAAACCCACACAAGGTTATGAGGATTAAATTATACTAAATGTATAGCACAATGTCGGGCATAGAGTAGCTGTCAAGCATTAGCTATAACAATGATGATAATCTTGCTATTGCTGCCATATTTGGGTATACATATCATAGGTACTTTTCCTTGATCTAGCACTTTTTTCTGTCCATCAATGGTAATAATCAAATAGAACTGAGTCTCAGATTACAATAAAGCTAGTATCTGGAAAGATGATGATTGAATTCCAGATGGCACTCTTTAAAATTTTTAAATAAGAAATTAGTTCACATATCACATTAGCTTTTCTCCTTCCTAATAGCATATGACACTATAAAGAAGCCATGAAAAATGAACTAATATAAAGAGAAAATATTTCTTCACCAATGGGTGTTAAGCTGCAAGATCTGTGTTGAAATTCTTGCTTGAGTCAAACAGTTCTTAGGCTCGAACTGGTCAAGATTTGAAACAAAACGATTTTTTTGTCCCATATATGAAAAACTTGATCAGAAGAATTTTATGGTGGGTTAGGTAGTGATATGCGAAGACAGCATTTAGTCTATAAAAGCAAAAACTAAATAGAACTTAAGGTCCAGTGATAATTTACACGTTATCTCAACCAAAATAAAATAACATATTTTAAAACTTAAGATACCAAAAGAGAGAAAATACCTCATTTGTGTCTCCATACAATATATCAAATAAATAGAAAACTAGGAAATTAAAGATGTCTTTGTACATATCCACTTATTTTCAGGACAGAAAACAAACTACCAATGCAGATACTATGTTAGTATATAATGCTGATAAGAAATCTCTATTTTTTCTATTTTTCTTTTGTATATTTACATAAAAACATATTTACAACATAAATATATAGTAATATATATGACCCCAATTGTAAACAAAAAAACTATATCACTTATAAAAGTTTAAAATAAAAAGGACATTATGAATAATATTAGCAATCCTTACAGCAAATGACACAATAAAACATATTTACACAGGCAAAGTGAATTGATTAGTTACATTTAGGCTAATTTCTTACTGCTATGCAAAATGAAATACTATTTTTGATTTTCATTAGTCGAAATAATTGAATAATTGGTCAACTTTCAAATTAATTTTAACTGCGTAGACACCATTGACATTGTCCTAGAACTTGAGCAAAGGAAGGTTATCAGAACACTTACGCATGGGAAAATGGATTGGATTGGAGTATCAAAAGCCATTGTCTTTAAGAAATCCTGAAACTCTATAGGTTTTAAGAAAGTCAGGATTAACTTCTCTTTAAACCACAAACCCAATCCAGTGAGCAAAAATCAACAAACAACTACAACATTTCTAAAGAGGGAATAAATTATCTATTGTCTGGTATCATTTCTTAGGCAACTAATTCCCATTGAAATGTTGAGCCAAAGATAACTAGATATTTTCAAAATGTGCTTTTTAGATCTTTAGCACAGAAAACTTCGAACATAGGATACACCACGTGATTTTGAAATTATGCCGCAATATCATTCTCATTCCTGTGATCACTCATGATGTAATATTTTTCAGAAGTTTTCAAGATCAGGTCAACTAGAGATTAGAAGTACTTACATAGTCTCAATTCAAAGTATGCCCTTTCAAAACTGCATAATGTAAATTCTGGAAGCCCTTAGGTAGGTGGCAGTTTAAGCACTTTATATAGTGAACTGCTGGCAATCACATGTAAGGTCACATGTGGCTTCACATGAAGACATGTGGCTTCATGCTTTTGACACTACTATAGGCACTGAGATACATCTCTGGAGATTTGTCAGGAACAACCCTGGAAGTCAAGAACTAAAGAGAGTGTCAAGAAATTCTTTAGAGGAAAAATACTGCCAAAGAGATGAGAAAGCCCTGATTGGCTCTTTTTTATTTTGTAGTGGGGCAAAAATAACTCTCTCAGAATACTGAGGATACCTTTAAGTAATTTCAGAGCTCTGAAGAATTTGAACAACACGTGTGACTGACAACTGTGGTTTGAATACTGCAGAAGCACCTTTCAATTAAAGAGTGTGGTTTTATTTTACTGCTTCAATATTTCAAGCCAGATAAAAACAAAATGCTAAGCCAATTTATAACAAAAAAGAAATCACCTTGGCTTAATTTTTAAAGCCCATCTAGAGAACACTTCTACTAGGTTACAGAGGTGATTAAGTGGTGTTGGTGAGCAAATTAAAAAGAAAATTGAAATGAGCAGCTTTGAGAAAGTCCTTTTTTATTCACACAAAAATATCTTTTAAAAACCCAAGATATAAAATATTCACTAACTCTTCAGTTTTTTGATCCAGTTGAATGTGTACTAATGGAATTGGTAGACTTTCTTGGCGTAGCAGATCTTATTATTCCCAAAGTCAGTGGATGTTTGATGCAAAGAGCAAATGCTAAAACACAAATAAATATTTTTACTTATATATAAGTTGATGACTATGACATAGGAGTTTTGGAAAGTCCCACAAGAGAAGTAGTCTCATTATCTTAGCCTTCAGCACCTCTTGTATTCTTTGCCATTTCTAAGAACAAGGAGAAGATAACTAACCCTTTAGAATTGCCAGTTTAATTTCTAACGGCTCTCTTTTCTAATCAAAGTGACCCTATGGATCTAACCAATATAAATTGGAAAAATAAAAAAAAATTGGTTATTCAAAGTGTAAATCACTGACTTAAAAAATCACTAGCAAGAGGCTTATGATGGCTCAGGCTCCAGTTTAACTTGAAGAAATAAAAATAAAGGGTTGTAATAAAGAAATAATAGAAGGGTGGCAGCCTTTTGATTAGAGAAATGACATGAGGGTTTTAATGACTTTCTCAGGACAGTCACTTGCCTTAATTAAATTTTACATCATTTGTGAACTGAATATCTTTTATGTAAAAGGTAAAGAACATGAAAATTTTAAATGGCCTTGTCTTCATTCTTCTGCTTCCTTTTTCTATCATGACAGTCAAGTAACTGACCCTCTCCAAGGCCAAGTCACTTCATCTGGAAAATGGGGATAAATCTGAAAAATTCTGGGGGAATCAAACAAAAATTTATGTAAAAATGCATTAGAAGCCTACATTAAGAAATGTAAAACTAAATATACAGTATTCCTTTGCAGACATAACTTGAGTTTTAAATAATATCATTTGAAAAGTAATAGATACAGCATGTTAGAGTTGGAGAAAATTTAGAAATCCCCTAACATCCTAATCACACAGAAATGTGAGTCCATGAGGGCTTAAAGAGATAATGATAATATTAATAGCAACTAACTTTATTTTTTGTAGAGATGTGGTCTCACTCTATTGCCCAGGCTGGAGTGCAGTGGTGTGATCATAGCTCACAGCAACCTCAAACTCCTGGTCAATCAAGGGATTCTCCTGCCTTAGTCTCCTGAAGAGGTGGGACTACAGGTGCATGCCATTGTGCCCAGCTAACTTTTTTGTTTTTTTGTAGGGATGGGTCTTGCCTTGTTGCCCAGCCTAGTCTCGAATACCTGGCTTTAAGTGATCCACCTGCCTTGGCCTCCCAAAGTTCTGGGATTACATGAGTCACCATGCCCAGCCAGCAACTAACTCCTTTTTTTTTTTTTGAGATAGGGTGCCACTCTGTCTCCCAGGCTAGAGTGCAGTGGCATGATCTCAGCTCACTGCAAACTCCGTCTCCTGGGCTCAAGCGATCCTTCTGTCTCAGCCTCCCAAGTAGCTGTGATTACAGGTGTGCGCCATCATGTCTGGCTAATTTTTGTATTTCTTGTAGAGACAGGGTTTCACCACGTTGTCCAGACGGCAGTAACTAACTTTTAACAGATGGTTATAACGTGCCAGGTATACATTATCACCTTACACCTTCCATCAAATTCCTTTACAAGGTAAAAGCCTAGTTTATAGGTAGTAAAGAATGGAACTTTGCCCAGGCTCTCCCACCCTTATGTCTGAGCCCATAACCTCCAGGCCTCCTAAAGCTGTCTCACATCATACCTCCAACTGAGCTGGGGCTAACTAGAAGGCCCACATTCAGACTCTGGTCTGCTGAGCTCACTTTCTTCTGGTCTTTAGGCAGAAAACAGAAATCAGAAATTTCAAAAAAAAAAAAAACAAAACTTAGAATGGGACAGCATTTGACTGCGTACCAAATCATGGTACACAGGAAACTGAGAATTTTGACCTCATACTTCTCCCAGATTTGAAGCCTTTTCCTGAGACTCCTTCTCCTCCAAACCCTGCCCATGTTTGTATGTCTGTGTTATGAAACAAACAAAAAAAACAGAAGAAAATAGAGAAGCAAAGTGTCTTAAGCTATTGTTCTCCTGTTTTAAGAAATCACATTATACTGTATTCCTGAAATAGAAATTTACAGAAAGTGGTAAGTGATGTGGGCTTAAAGTTCAAGCTATGGAACCAAAACTAATAAAGCCAGGGGTCACATGCATATTATTATCAATTGCTATTATTATTATTCCCATTTATGGAGCATATTATATTATAGATGCCCAACCCAGCACATAGATCTTCAAATATATTATCTAATGTCATTATCACACCATTTCTATGAGATAGGCACGGTTAACTCCATTTTAGAAATGAGGAAATTTAGGCTTCGAAGAATTAAATCAGTCGCCAGAGGTCACATTGCATGTGGGAGTCAGAATTCAGACTTAGGTCTAACTCCAAATTTCATGCTCTTAAGAACAAAGTTATGAGCATTTGAGTTTTGAATTATAATCTCTCTATAAAGTGTGGAATCACTTCCCTTAAGTTTGCAGGAGTTGGAGGAATCTCAAGCCATGACTTTGTATCCTGCTTTCTTGTACCTATGACTGCTCAATTCTACCTAATAAATGCATCACAGATTTGGTGACTGATGCTTTGACAAACTCAACAAATTTTGGGAGTGCTAACATCCCTAATGAGGAACGAAACCCTATGTCAATGCTAACAAATTCTAAGTTGTCACAAATTACTGGCTATTAACCAATCGTCAAATTGCAACAATTTATTCAACCAATGTGTATTTATCACAAACTAAGCACTGAGCACTCCGTGCTCATTATGAGGGTGCTACACAGAGCTGACCTACAAAATAAGCACTAGATGAGTGGCCCTCCATAATCAAGATTGATTTTTCAATTCTTGTTTTCCTTACCTCCTACTGGCAAGAGTACCATAAAAGCTAAGCAAATGTTACTAGACAACATGACTAGAAAGAGGCCAGGTTTAAGCAAAATCTTTTTTTTATAAGAGTTATCTCCATGCACATGAAAAAGGGAAGTCACAGCTTCGGAGATTACTGTCTCTAGGGTAGAGATGTTATATAAGGTAAGAAGATGTCCATGAAGTTCATTTTCCACTTTCACTATCTGCCTACAAAGCAGCGGGTTTCAAGTTCTCTATCAATGTTCAAAGGGAAGCTTCTGTGATATTTCTGCATTAATTGCCCAACATTTAGTATAACATACCAATGTATAAAAGTACCAATTTTTCCTCTAATTTTTAAAAAGTCTGACACATTATTTTTGCTGTAATTTTACTTTAGCCAGGGCCCAATTTCTTTTTTTCTTTTTTGCCAGCTGAAAGCAACTCATATTTTATACTGGCAGAAAATGAGCAACTAGAATTCCTTTTAGAACAAGAAATAGAGAGAAAACCCTCATCCATTTAGTGGCTAATAACTATGCTAGGATATGTAGTGCATGTGTGTAGAAACATCAGTCTGGTTGGATAAAGAAGAGAAATTCTGTTTCTACTCTCAGTTTTTTAAGGTGATTGATGATGTTAAAGGTCACTGATTCTCCCAATATGTCTATGTTCCTATGTATAAAATAGGAAGAACATTCTTTAGAGGTATTGCAGTTTTCTGAGCTAACTGCTATAAAGCGTTCAAAATCTTGCAGAAAATCTCTTGACAAACAAGACAAAATCAACTTTTTCTCATCATACGGCAAAGATAGTCTTAACTGTACCACAAGCCTCTTCTTGGTCATTTCAAGATTGGAGAGGCAAGGTATACCCAGCCTAATTCTCCGTCCCACAGCAAAAAGGAGGTGTGACACATCCAAGTGGGCAATCCCGCCACACATTACTCAGGGGTAGAATGTAGGAATGCAGAAGAGTTTCACCTCACTTGATAACCAAGAGGGACTGCAATTCTAGACCTCCTGAATGCCCCTGATCATGACAAAAATACCTTCTGGGATCCTCCAACAATAAGAGAGTCAGCGAAAAATTTTTGGACAGTAGATGCAACACCCATCAGTGGCAACCAGTTCTAATATTTGCTAAACCAGACATCTAGGACGGTGAGATGTAGACGGGCTGGGGTTTTGCAGCTCTGTTTCCCAGAAATTTCCCATGGGTGGACAGTATATCCAGTCCATTGCTCACCACCTGCACCAAGCAGAACCAAGCCATCCACTCCAAATGAGGAAAGATTGTTGTTTTCTCACCTCCTTCCTCTTTCATGGATTTGCCACCCAACCTCCAACTCAATGGCCACTTCAAAAAAAAAAAAATGCATCAAGCTAGTTGTTAATACAATTCATGAGGAAAAATGTCAAGAGTAAAAGTCTGCTGGGATCCTCATTTATACATTTTAGAGGGTGTAACCAAATGTGCTTACTTTTAATCAAATACTCAAGGGATATTCAAGACACATTGTTTGATTAATACAATGAAGAATAACTACATGGAGAGCTGGGTTAATGGAACATTCTGCACAAGTATAGTGGAAGTCCATGAGACTTCTGAATATAAAGGAAGTTATTTTTACACAATTACAATTGAAAATTGATCCTGAGCCCATGCTGACCCACCTCTTAGAAACAAGATGCAGGGAGACTCCCTACAAAATTAAACTCTATCTGAATGTACTTCAATGAGAGAAGCAGAGTCCTGGATAACATTTTCCGGAGGGTGTTCTGAGAAAGACTGGCCCCCAGAGATAATGCATAAAAGCGTTTCAATGGTTAAATGAGTCTGGAAAGCTCTGTCTCTCTACACTTTGCTGACTTGAAATGCATATTAGCAAATTAGGGGATCTGAACATTCCTATAGTAGAGGATACCCTGCTCTACTCCAGCTTTCAATCTATTTAACCACAGAGTTCTTTGTTTGTTTCTGTTTGTTTGTTCATTTAAAGTAATGCCTATTTAAATATTCCTGGAACCATAGTTTTCTAAATATTGAAGAAGGTATATTTACTCAATCCTGTTAACTCATCCCTAGGTGTTAATAATTACAACAATGCTAAAAAATTTATAAAAATGTGCCCTTGTGCCCTGTCTACAAGTTTCTAGAATGGTGTCACATACATGGGATCTAAGGAATCACAGTAATTTAAGTGCATAAAGTACTTTAGAGAGAATGTCAAAGTTTTATTTTTTTTAAAGAGCTATTTGAAATTTGCTTCTTCCCTCAAAAGAATATCCAGTCTTTCAAACAGGCCGTATTTCAGGGCAGCATACCGGTCTGCTATTTTGACCATGGAGGACATAGTAGAGAATTTGTCATTGGCATTCAAAAGGAAGGCAATTATGTCACTACCCCCATTCAAAATTGTTCAATAGGTCCCTATTACCTAGCAAATCAAGCACAAACTCCCCAGTCTGCTATTCAGTGTCCTTCACAATATGGACCCAATCTTCCTTTCAAAAAAAAATAATTATTATTGAAGGCCTCCTATATTATTGTAGCACAATGGGGGCTAGAAGAGGGAGGAGATGCCTAAAACATAGAAACTGTCCTCAAGAATCTTACAGTCAAGCAAGATAATAAGTAAGTCATGTAACCAATTACCGTAGCACCAGGGGAAACTCATGTGTCCGAAATGTGTAATCAGACTTCAGAGGAAAAGAACTGCTTCCAACTAGAAGTCCGGGCTTGGGGCTCGGGGCCAGGCTTAGAGTAGGTGGATGCTTTGCTAGCTTTACAATTCATAACTTCTCTTTTCCAGGGATTCATAACTTCTCTTTTTCCAGGGATAAATGTGGGATTTCATTTTTAGTTCTTCATCATGATGTTTGTTGCATGGGGTCAGTTTTCAATTATTTTGAAAGCAACTTTTAAATAAAACATATTTATAACATTTACTTACTATGAATGAGGCATAAAATTACTATCATTTTACATAAATCACCTCATTTAATCCCTACTTTCCACTCCAAATCTATTAGATTAGGTATTATTTATTACCCTCCTTTTACAGATGTAAAGTGAAGGATGGGAGATTTGCCCATGATAAGTGACAGATCTGGGATTTAAAGGCACGTAGGCCAACACTAGAGGCCATACCTTTAACCACTATGCTACATTGCCTGTGAGTGCTGTATGCCCCAAGAAGAATCATTATTCACCCAACATGCATCAAGCGTTTCCACTTTGACAACTTTGCATGTGCAAGTGAAATATTCTTCCTCTTCTTCTCTACTGGTTGGTAGATATGCATACTTCAAACACATGGCAGGGAAAAACAAAACTACCTCGACTATGGTGCCTGCACTGAGGGAGAGACCTGCATGTTATTGTGGACTTTGTCCTCTTCCTTTCTCCCCACATGTAATGTCAGTCCTCTCCCCTCCAACTCTACTGCCAATACTTTCATTCAACCCGCACCCACCTTCTAGACTATTAATCCATATTCTATATGGAGTCTTCTTTCTCTCAAATGTATTCTCCACATTCTACAAGAGTTATTTTTAAACATATAAACCCCATCATAAACTCCTTTTGCTTAAACTTCTTTAAAATGAGTTCTTCACATCCCAGAACAGAGTTTCCCAGGCATATGGCCTGGAAAATCAGATTCCCAGCACTTCCCACTGGAAAGTCCTGGTTGTGTATTTCCTGTGGTCTGTGGTGTGCCAGGGAATCTGTATTTATATGCGTCTGAGGAGCTGCTTATCGCCAAGAAAGTTTGGTAAACAGTGCTCTACAGGATTAAGCATAAGCTTCTTAGCGTGGTAAAAAAGGATCTTCATGTACGCCCCCACCTGCCTCTCCAGCCTCTTTTTTTTCACCATGCATTCTCTCATACAAACAGCAATATCAACCCAGTTGTTGCTCCATGCACAATATACTGCATCACACTTATGCGCCTTCACACTGGCTGTTTTATCTGCTCCCTGCACCTTCCCTACTTTGTCCATTTGGAAACACCCACTGAAGGCCATCAAAATCTTTATTTATTTATTTATTTAATTTTTATTACACTTTTAAGTTTTAGGGTACATGTGCACAACGTGCAGGTTAGTTACATATGTATACATGTGCCATGTTGGTGTGCTGCACCCATTAAGTCGTCATTTAACATTAGGTATGTCTCCTAATACTATCCCTCCCCACTCCCCCCTACCATCAAAATCTTTTAAAACCTTCCGAATTTTGTGAAGCCTTCCACAGATGTTTCAGACAGAAGTAATCACTCCCTCTTCTGAAATGCCTTACAACCTCTATGTTAAATGCAACATTAGAAGCATGTGTATTTATTCATTTACCTTTCTGAGTTGCTTACTAAATACTATCAGCTTGCTGAGGAAAGAGATCATATCTTGTTTGCTTTATATCCTAGAACCCAGGACAGTGCTTGACACAATTATATGGTCCATAAATGTTCAACGAAGAGAATAATTTTGGGGCTCCACTATTAGTCAGTCATCAAACTGGACTTTTTAAAAGGAAGTGTTAATTTAATCCTAACAACTGCCCTATGAGACAGTTACTATTCCCATTTTACAGGCGAAGAAACAAACATTCAGAAATATTGCTGCTTGGAAGTGGCAGGGCAAAGAGGAATGTTCAGGTCCACCTGCTTCCAAAACTGCCGTTTAATCTACAAGAAGCTCCCCCTAAAACTGAGTACCTGCCATGTGTAAGAGTTACTTGCACATTTGTCATGGTACTCCACCCCCCCGACATACACACACAGGCACACATCTTGGGAGAAGGTAAGCCATTGAAGATAAGGAGCCTTGTGATTTCCACATTTTTATTCCCAAGGTGCCTTGCTCAATGAATATCTTTGTGTATTAAATTTGAACAGCCTACACTAAGAAGAGGTCTTGAGAGGGTGGGAGCTCCCTGACTCCAGAGAGTGGTGTGCACCTACACATCAGCCCCAGTGTGTGACAATCTGTCAGAAAAGGACACCCATGAGGTAGAGTCCATAAGCTTCCAATAATCAATGATTTATCAACTTTTTTTCATCTTTCACATTTAGTACATGGAAATTTTGGAAGTTTTATTTTAGTGGATGGCATTTGTTACAAATGTTAGTTGGAAGAAGAAATATGAAATTTTACACTCCCAGTCTACTTTTGTAAATCTTCAAACTTATAAAAAAAGAATGATTGGTTTTGAGGCAACAGTCATGTCTCTAGCTGGAAGGGTTAAGGAATAAGTGTTTTGATTAAACAAATATTTCATTGACTAAGATAAGGTACTTATCTATATTTTACATGAATTTACAGTCTAAATAATTATAATTTGGCTAAATATATATTTAACTGTAAAATTCTCCTGAAAATTATTTAGTTTTTTTTCTGGAATGATTTGGAACATATTTCAGGAGTGGGTAGAATCTCAGCCTCTGTAATAATGATCGTTTATTGTTCCACTTGTGAAGTACAGAAAATTCCAAATGAGTGAGTTCTAATTAGATAATGGAGGATGGAGAAGTTGCTCTGTGTTTTCAAAACACGCCTCATATTTAGCAGATAGAACAGTCTATTGGTATTAATACTACCACCTTAGATGTCCTATATCTGAATTGTGGCATTCCACTATCCTCAGAAAATTAACTCTAATGCCTAGTTATATTTTTGCCAAACTGAGAAGAAAAAGGCTCTCCTGGCAACCAAAAACAAGAAACAGAAATATTACTTCACTGTGTATAATAAATCAAAAAAATTAAAATGGAATTTTAATGGAAACATTAGATTCCTGGAGTTTGGATTTAAAAGATCATCTAATTCAATCTTATTTTACAGGTGAGCAAAAGTCCAAAGAGATTAAAGGACACAGCCAAGGTCATATAGCTAATTAATGTCAGCATAGGACAAAGGGAAGAGAGAGAGGAATAAAGGAACCAACAGTTACTGGTTCCAGGCAATGTTATTTGCTGAACACATGGAATCTCTCTTAATGTAAGTGAGATTATATTAAGCACTTCACTTTCCAGATGTAGTGACTGAATCTGCCAGACATTGAGTAAAACTGGGATTTGAACTCATGTCTCTCTGTCTCCTAGGTCTGTGCCCTTTTCAATGCAATCATGACTTTTGAGCATAGGTCTCTTGACTCATCATTCAAAATTCTAGACAGTAACCCATGTAGATGAAAAAGAACTGACTACAAGGTTTTGCTTGCATCACCAAAAATAATTATATTTGCCCAAATGCAAACTATGAAAAACTGGAGGACATGTGTAGAAAATCGACAACAGGAGGTGGGGCCTAAAAATTCAAGAAATACTTCCAGGCTCCTTTACCTGTGTGTGAAGACCAACCAATGACTTCCATGAGGTCAA
Source organism: Nomascus leucogenys (assembly GCF_006542625.1). Lineage (NCBI taxonomy): Eukaryota > Metazoa > Chordata > Mammalia > Primates > Hylobatidae > Nomascus > Nomascus leucogenys. The sequence continues at coordinate 64,329,963 of NC_044386.1, read as the reverse complement.
TCCTATCCTCAACAATACTTATTAGCAAAATGGATCCTGAGTCCATGAGAACTATTTGCCACACCAAGCAATTTTCCATTATTAGATTTACCATTACATTTAAAGACATCCATCCAAAATCCAAAGACATTTTGTGTAGATAACATAAAGAAATTGCATCTTCAAATTCTGACCATATGTACATAATATAAGACATTAAAGGACAAATAAGTCCCATTTTAAGTACTATCTTAAAGTAATACTTAAAATAGAAACCTAAAATTTAAGAACCTACCTACAATGAAATAATGCTAAGTTTGAGCTGATGGTCCATTGACATATTTAAGACAGTAATGAATACAACGTAAGTTCCGTAAAACAAAATAATTTTCATCTCTTAAAGATGTAATGGAATTTGATGGAATGTATCCATATGTTCCAAAGAGTTCATTTATGTTCAGGCACACATCAGTGAATCAATACACACAAAGTCTTGATCAATTTATACATCTTAAAAAAAGAAAAAAGAAAAATCTGTGGATTTTGTTTATTGCTTCAAAAATGGACATACTAATGCCAGATAATTGAAGAAGTGATCATCTGTACCTTGGAAAAGCAGGGAGAGAGGGAGAGACCAGGAATCAAATAATTACAATGCAGTGTGAAAGATGTTATAATAGAGGTACAAAGTGCCATGGGAGTGCGGAGAAGGAGCCATGGCCTCATACCTGGGCAGATCAGGAAGGCTCACAGAGAAGATAATATCAGAACAGGATTTTCATCTGTACGAATTTCCAAGGCAGGCAGAAGAGAAGCAAGGACACACTCCCTCTAGGTCTCTTTCATTATTTTTTCTTTTCGAGACCTCACATTCCAGCAAGTTGAGGAAACTTATTGCTGTATAGCAGGGATACTAAAGTGGTTCACTTTCATTTTAATGACGAAATAGATTTCAGTGAAACCCCATTGTTGCTTTTTTGCTGGTCCTCAGAAAGATAGTGAATAACTCAAGACTACCAAGGGATAAATTTGGTATATAAAAGTGGTTTATATTATTGTCTGCTGTGACATAAAATATTTTTAAAGGCCAAATTAAAAGCAAATTTCCACATGTGAAAATAAAAAGTGACTCTCCTACTACCCTCCTCCCCAGCAAAAAAGCAATAAGAATTTCAAGAAACTCTCTGAGGGTAGAAATGGGAAAGAAAGAAGGGGAAAAAACAACATGGCGTCATCACAGACTATTCTTCTGAAGCAAAGTAAAGACAATGAAGGAAAAAATAGAACACGTGTATTACAATGTATAGCACCATAAGGCTGTGTTTGGTGCTCTGGAGGGCTTCAACAAGTACTGTTCAGCCAAAAATCAATTGAAAAATCAGCATGATAACAGAGCATGACTTGCCCTATAATAGCCTTAAGACCCCCAAGGCTATGTGAGTCCCTTTCATCTGGCACACAGCACTGACTCTAGGGGAACCTCACTTCCCCTCCCTGAGTCCTGTGCCCATCTGTATTTCTTACCTACTGCTTTACTCTTCCTTAGAAAGCATGGCTGACAAGGAATGATGATGTTTTAAAGTGGTTTTTGAGAATTTTTTCTTTTCTGCTTTATTCTCTTTCTTGACATTTGCACTTAAATTTATCCTATAATATGAGTCATAGACTATTTCCACAATATTAAACGGTCAGCTGTAATCTCTGAATCACCTAATGAGTTAATAGTCTTATGTTTTGCCTTCACTAAACTGCCCCTTAATAAAATCCCAGTTCAGGCTTATGCAAATGTGACATGTAAGCAATTCACAGCATTGTTATAAATATATATATATATATTTCATTCCAATATTTCATCTCAATATTTCTTCAATCACTTCCTCACAATGTCTGGTTTGTTCAATTTATATTTCTCCTTGGCATTTGGCGCAGACCCCCAAAGATAAGATACATCTGTCCCTTAGTCACAAATCTTGGCATTTTTACCTTAACTCAATCGTGAAATGATTGGTTGAAAATTACCTTGCTTATTAGCAGGATTTCCTCATAATAAAACATTTTATTTCCAAACTTTCAAATTTGACAAGAGATGTACTAACTCAGTAGTGACATATCAAAGCTCAAGGAGGACATATAAATACCCTGATCCGTGTGAGGAAAGGAGAAGCTAATTGGAAGTCAGCTTCCCTGTGATTATCAGCTTGTTTATGAGGAGGGAGGACTCTTCTGAATGGCACTGTAAATTTATCCCTGATTATGGCGTTAAAACCAGAGCTCATTTCTACAAGCTCCCCGAAAGCCCCCTACCCAATCCATTTTGTTTAGTTATAAAAGGGTTGTGCATTGCTTTCAGAGAATGACAGTTTTTCATGCTTTGATTTTCTCCAGTTTCAAGAAAAATTAATCAGTCGCACAAGCCAGTTGTCAGATTTCACTTCCCTCATGGCAGAAAGCACACATATTCATTGTCTGCTATAAGAATAAATTTTAGTAATTTTTCCCCATGTCAATGTGAATATTAGACTGACCCAATTAATATGAAATGCTTCTATGCTGCTGGAACAGACAGTGCTACAGAAAGAGCCATTTGCACAACCTGTTCATGATTATGGGCCATAAGGACACAAAGATGGCACACACATTTGTGGACCATCTGAATTCTTATACCGAGAGGGGAGGGGGAAGGGGGAGCGGCATGACGTTAGCTTGACTGTCCTGGGTCATGTTTTTTAATCCAGAGTATTGGACATGTAACACAGCAACAAGAGCTGATCATTTTGTTTAATCACCTTTTGGATCTTTGCCAGATGGTCTCTATTGAGAGCGCTGCAAACAGAGAGAGATGAACTGCATCTAACACGCCACCAGAGCTTTCCCGTAAATGTCTGAGAACTGATTCCAACAAGAATTTAGTCTCAGAGCAGAAAGGGATACATTTAAAAACTATGTGCATTAACTATACTTTTCCCCATAGAATCCTCACTTGGCATGAATAATTTACCCACTCTTATGCTAATGGGATCATGAAAGTATCCCTCTGTCTTTAGTGCAGCTATTCTCAGCTTTCAGTAATTACCCCACCCAGTGAAAATAACATGGCTTCTGCATTGAACGGCTGACTCGTACCTGACAATTAGAAAGATCATGGCTGACAGTGGAAGGGTCTAGAACTGGACAGAGAAACCCCTGTAGCCCAAGGAAGAGCAGGGCCATAGAGTAACACTGGCTGTGGGTGGGAATGCATACCGCTGAGAAGTGGCAAGAAGGGTAAAAAGAAAAATTCCCCACTGTCAAGCTTTTCTTTCTTTGACTTATTATCGAGATTTTACTTAAATAAAAATATGGTTCTCTTTCAATTACCAGGTGTGAAAGACATTCATGACCAAATTAATTTTGAAAAAAAAAAAAGCTATATCTAAGAAAAAAAAACCATAGTTGCCATTAAAGCACATCTCCTTTAAATATCTATTTCACCAGAGTTTTAAAAAATCTCAATAATGAAAAATCCTTTGCATTTTGCTTTTTGGAAGGAAAAAAGGATTGCCAGGAAAAAACAACCAACAAAACAAAACAAAACAAAAAACAAAAAAAGAAAACTCATTTTCTACCTCTGTCCACAAAACTCCATGTTAGGTAGTTCACTGTGTAAAAATTATCAGGCTAAAACATCTGGGAAAGAAAGCTATGAAACAGCAGGGAACGTGGCTGGTTTATTGTTTATCTTTTGTTTATGAGGCAGTATTCAAGTTTAATTACTACTCTAAATTAAACTCTAACTGGCATCAGGAGACATCCCTTTACATGACTAAGTTAAAAAAAAAATCTAGAAATCTCAACACTGGGTTTCTCAAGTAAGTTGATACATATAGGAAGAAATTAGTCAAAATTAACAGCAATTATAGAAAGCTTTTAAGCATTTATGGGCACCATTACATGCTCCTAGAGCATTTATTTATTAGAAGAATTTAATTTTACTTCTAATAGTTACTACTCTAAAAAGTCTTGAGAAAATCAACAAAAAATCTTTGGATGTTTGCTGATGGTTAAAGAATGGCATTCTTTTAACTTTTATCTGGGGGGAAAAAGAGAAAGCAAATGCAATGTAAATAGTCCATATACAACAGTTTATTCTATGGCAATGTTCAATTATCAATTATAGTCTCAGAATTTTTTTGACACAATTAGGAGGACAGGAAGGAAAAAAAAATGTCATTGTATTTATCATAACAGTAAGTGACCAGTTTGGGATGAACTTAGCTCTAGGAAAAATAAAAGTTAAAAGCAACTAGCAAAAGATTATGCCAGATGGCATCTGTCATATTGTATTTAGGGTTATTTTAAAGAGATTGCCGCCACTATGAAAACATTCCATTGACAGAGTTTTCCTAGACTGAATAAGAAATCCCAGTAGAACATATTCAGGACCCACAGTAAGTGGGTTTGAAGCCCCCTCCTCCTCTTTAAATATATAACTGGAATACTTTGGTGGGAAAAAAATACTATTTTATAACTATAACATGTATTATAAGCTCAAAAGTGCAATACTATTTTAGACATTTGCTTACCTATAAACACTTACATTCACTACTAAGGAGATATTTGTAGGTTTCAACCCCATGATTGCTAAAGAACTGTATAATACATAAATAAACATCTAGCTATGAGGAATTCTAGCCTCATCGCCTGGAAAATAGATGGGGACATCAACAGAGGGACGTGGTAGGTGGCAGACTTAGGGAGAACTATGCTGGCTTGTACAGCCCTGTGTCCTGAAAGATTAGAGCAATATAGATTCTAGAATGCTAACGTATTTAGGTTAACTGGGTCTGGCAACAGTATGGTTAACGTGCGTGTGGTGTGCAGTGTGAGCTCAGCAGTTACTGGGCCAACTGTCTCGGTATTTCTGGGAATCCTGCCTATTCACAGTGCAGGGATTGTTCAATTGCTGCAAAATGTACAAAATGAATTTTACAAAAATGAATTGTAAGGAAGGCCCCATTACAACGATTTTACAGCAAAGATGTCAACATCAATTTTTCTTTCATGCATAGCTAATGATTAAAACAGCATATTCCATTTGCCTAAGACAATTTATTTCATATTGGCACATCAAAATATTGAAATACAAAGTTATCTTTACTCTACCCTTTTTATTCATTGCGGCTGAACCCATACCATTGTTCAAACCAGGAAAAATAAAACAAACTTGGCACGAAATACTTAAAACAAAGGCTCATCAATATTCTCCAATTTGTCAACATCTCAATTACAGCACTGGAAAAAATGTAAATTTCATGTGCTCTAAACACTGAGGGGTCTATTCTCTTGCCAATTCACATGCGTAACTCCCATCAGCGTTAATGGGAGCTACACAAACCCATCAATAATAATAATACTTTGTACATACATTGTGCCTTTCATCTAAGGCTCTCAAAGTGCTCTAGGAACAAGGGGCTGCTTCCTAGTCGTTACTCTGGCAAAATACACAGTGAAATACAAAGCAGCTTTTGACTCAGCAGGTACAGAATTAGGGATCCCTAGACTTATTATCAAACCCCATTTTACTGATGGGAAGCCAGACACAGAGAGGCCCAGTTACTTCCCCAGAGCTCCAAGTCTGCACCCTAATTCTATCCTTGAAAAACCAGATTTTCTTCCTCAGTCTAATGTGACTAACAAGACAAATTCCCTTCCTTTGGCTGCTTTTAGCAAGAGAAATCAGTGAATGAAAAGTCTGGTTCATATTTATATAGCTTACTGTTAGACATGTGCTCTTTGAAAGATAGTAAAGTCAGGTTTCACATTTTACCAAGTTTATTTCTTATGATATTTTAAAAATGTGATATACATTTTTTCTCCTCCTTTTGGTTCATTGCTGAAACACTATGGAGGAAAAGATGAACTTTCACCTGTGTAACTGTGGCTGTTTCACTATCAGGTCGTAAAACAAGGTATTTTTAGGTTCCAAAGTAAAGTTTGTATGAATCATCATAGTAAACATAATCACAAAAATTATAAAGCAACATAAATACGTGTATTGTTTTATAGCATGTGGCTATTAAAGTTTAATTTAAAATGTGTATGAAAACATTGTATTTAGTACAATTCATCCCTATTTTTTGTGTTTATCATAATTTGTTTTGAAACTGAATCATTTTACAGTTTTCCATATGCCTGTTTTGCTAATAAATTCTAAATATGAAAACTCTTTGCGAAACTACAAACTTGATTTCCAATGAAACATTATAATATATTTAATACTAAGGACATAAATTTCTCTCCCACGTTTTCCATTATATATCAACCCTAAGATTTAACCTAGGATAAGCATATGCGATTTCAGTCAATATCTCTGTTGACTTTGCCCTGAAGCAGATAATTAATCTTTCCCATTGAAACTACTCTGGACAATTCGGTGGGACAAAATATAAAAATACCTTGAAACCCTGTTTAAAAGACTAATATAGGCATGAGTATGACGACATACACTCAAGTCTGGCCTTCAAATTTTAAAGTCTGCTGTAAAAAGCCAGAATGCCCTTATCTATCTGTTTTAATCACTGATGTGGTAAGCCAGCTAGGAAATTTTCTATGCCAAAATAGTCCCCATTTTATAGAAATCATACCTTTTTTTTCTTTCAAACTTCGATACAGTAAAATGACTGACTTTCTAGTACTCATACACGTAAGCTACCATGTCCATTCTTTAATCCCACAGAGATATGATTAAAGGAACAGAATCCTACAGGGATCAAACCCTTCAACACTGGATAAGTGGGTGCATCTACCCACAGCACAGAAGTTTGTGTGACTGTTTTTACCTATATATCAGTCTCGGAATTCTTCTCTTTCCTAAAAAACAAAACTAAATAACTGAAACGATAAAACTTGATGCTTTGCTCGTTATTGCAAGCAATCCCCGCTGCAAACCCTGGGTGCTTCTTTCTCCCACCTCCTCTTCTCTCTGGCCCTTTCTTGCTATCTCCCTTGCCATAACTCAACTAACCCAACAGAACCAGTCAGTTTTAAATTTCAGTTGGGACCTTGGTGACCCGTTAATGAATCTACAGAGAGGAGAAAAACTCACAGTGTTGAGTTATGCCTGGTGTTGCTAGCTGACTTGGAGTCAGAAATGCTTGAAGCGTTAACGTAATTGCAAGAATGTGAAAAATGAGGCGCTGGGCTCCTGAGCAAAGCGAAAGGTCAAAGTGAGCCTCACACACAAGAAGTCTCTGGAAGATAGCCTCATTAGACCATTAAGTCGGCTTCTCCTTTTCCCCTCTTTTATACAATGTTTAGAGTATTTTGTTTTTATTAATAGATACATTTCACCCTTTGTGTCGCCGCAATTTGGGGTGGTGGGAAGGATGGAGTCACAGAAAGCTTTCCAGATTTAACCATGCTGAGAAGTCCATCACTGTGACATGGAACCACAGTTAAGTCATTGCTTGCAGATCCATTGACCCTATGTACCAGTTACCTTGAAAATGCCTTATAATTTACTTATCTTTTATATAGAAACTAACTGGTAGAATAAAACAGTATATAAAACAGTATATATTGTATAGGTGCAATTTGCAAGTTCTTCCATAATTTGCCGTCTGATAGGATTCATCGCTGTGTTAGTTTCAATTTGCTTAAACCTAGATTCTAATTTGGACCCATTCACAAGTGAATGGCATCCTAGAAAGGACATTTTTCTAGACTCTTCTAGAACCTCAGAAATCCAAAATTCCTAGTCAGAAGCTTGGAGGACAGAGGGCACCCTACTTACATCAACACCCTCTTTTAAATGGCATATATAACTACAGCTCGAGCTGTTAAACTGTCCTCTACTTGGAAGCCTGTCTAATACTTAAATATTGTGGCCATAAACACGGTCATAATAGAGATGAAATAGACCTAGGAGATCAGACACCATCTAATGTAAAATATTAAAAAGTAAAATCTATACACTTCCCTGGCCCACATTCAATAATGCATCTTCCTTTAAATTATCATTTTAGCCATCAATGAGTCATTCCTACCAATATATAATTGCTCTCTGTGCAATAGGTGAGTTTTAAATAGTAAAATTTATTCTAAATTGCACTAGGCTTCCTCAACATCTGCAGTTGATGTCCCCCTTGCCCTCTGATTATTCTAATTTTTAGGACTTGTGACAAAAGTCACCATGTCAGCTGAATGGAAATGGGGACAAATAATCCTCTAAGAATTTCAAAATCTACCTTCCCAAGATAAAATTCCATGTAAAATTCCACAATATTTCCAGAGCTAATAAGAACAGATTTTTAAATTTTATGTGCTTTAAAGAGGCATAATTGCTTGATTATAGAGAATGCTTATAGTTCATATTACAGGCAAAATATGCTATTTATAGCACAATTCAAGCTACTGCATCACAGCAGTAAAGTAGGCCTGTGATTCCACTTATACACACAGAAATAAAGTGTAGATAACCAAATTTGTAAAAGAATTGGCAGAACTAATCAATTGTTATTGTAATGCCTACTTAAAGATTAGACAGCTCACTTTGATTTCTCTTTTTAAGGAAAGTAAGTTAAGAAGAGGAAACACTGTCTCTTTAAATAGCAGCTGATTCTACTCCATAACCTGCCACTCTCCTGTTTACATGGAGGCAGATGTACCGATATCATAAAATACTGAAGTTATTTTAGTCATGCCTACTTTGCACGAGGAAAATGTTTGACCTTTTACCTTGCTCACTGCTGTTGTCTCCGCTCTGGGAAGCGTGGCCCCCACTGGAGGGCCCTGGGGTGCCTGCTGAGTGGGTTGAGGTTGCATCATCGTGGTCTCGCCAAGAAGAAGGGTTCTGATGTCAGGATGCCAAGAAATTTTTCCACAGTTACCATTTCAGCCATAAATGAAGAACCAAGAGGAACGGCACAGAAAGAGACAAAAAAATGTATACATATTAGTATTTGTGGCTAAAGGCATATACGCATGCCATGTTATGGTGTGCTGTCTTTTTAGTAATAGGTATATAAAAGAAAAGATGCCCTAGAACTTGATGTGGTGATGGTTACACCAGTGTGTATGTTGGTTAAAACTAATTTAAGTATACACTTTAAATGGGTAAATTTTATTATATACAAATTTAAACCTAAACAAAGTTAATTTCTAAAGTAAAAAAAAAATGAAAAATGTAAAAGTCATTTTTACTCTCACTATCTTAATTAGGGTACATTCTTCCAAGAAATAGGTCCCGATGCTCTTGGACACTCAGTACTTCAGAACATTCACATCTGCAAAATTCAATGACTCCATTAAAAAAATTACAGGCTGCACAATATATGGGACAGCCCTTGACATCTTTCAAATGCATTGCCCTAAAACAGCCTATAAAAACTCTCAAAATTATCAACTGAGACTATATAACCAACAAGGGTAATGATATTAATCACTGCATCAATACCTAATAAATTATTGATTTTTGCTTTAATTTGTAGGAGTAATTTAAAAAAAGGAAACACATGTGAACTACTGGCCATCTAGTAAGCTAGAGAGGAGTTTCACTTGAGCTTCATGGAAGCTTGAAATTCACTGAGCAGTGCTTTTTCCTAGAAGAACTGCTTGTTTCAAAGGACACGCAAGGCAAACCAAGAGTTATAGCTCATGCTACTTGGCTGAGTATATTCTTCTTATGTTCCTCCTCCCCTTTCCTGATCATTCCCAATGCCCTGCTGTTGCTTAAAGGAAAACAGGAATTCTAATGTACAGGAAGGACTTTATCAGCACCACATGAAGGCAGGCAAGAGATGGAATTTCCTCTGGCAGAAATGGAGAGGAGGAACAGCATATGAAACAGTCCAGCCTTAAAGCCAGAGCTGTACACTTGTCACCTGCATATGACGACTTCAATTAAGCCCACAGACCTACTGGCAAGTGAATGATTTGGGGGCCAGAGGAAGGGGCAAAATAGTTCCTCAAAACCAATCAAAGTATACAAAGTATATACGAATCTAAGTATACACTGAAGTATACAAAGTATACACCAATCAAAGTATACAAAGTATATCACTAAACAAAACAATCAAAGTATACACTATTTCTTACTAGAATTGGTAAATAAGAATTCAGACAGAGCCACCTGGGTATAGGCAACAAATAAACCTCTTGACCAAGGGAAAGTAATCTTGCCATGTTGCCATTATATATAGTTCATCAAGAAAAGAAGTCAGTCTCATTTTTCTCAGCATCAACTCTACAGTGTACATATAGCACGGATGATGTTACCAAAATAAAATAAGAAACCAAGGTGAGAAAAAATAGGGAAATGTTCTTATTTGGAACTACAAAACTTATTTTTCCCCCTACAGATCTGCAGCAAACTGACTGTGAATTAATATTTGGCATTTTTGATAGATTATGAAATAATAACCCAGAGCTCTATGGATTAATAACATCTATATAAAATAATGCTACTGGCACTGCTATCAGGCAAGCAATTGATTCAAAGTGAAAACCCTGAGCAGAAATTTTGTGACTATAAATATGGCACAGGTATAGATCTCCAAAATAAGGATATGTTTGAGAAAGTAGATTAGGGAATGCAATAGAGTAGAATAAAATAAAAGTCAAGGTTTTCTGCTGCCTGTGTAAAGACAAAGTCATGCCTGTGAGCTCTCTTTTTTATCTAAGTTAGAAACCACTCCAATAGTTTCAAGCAAAAGGCAAACAGAATACAGGGGCTCCTCGAGCTTTGAAGCCTCTTCGTGTCAGCTGTTTGCCGCTTGGTAATGAGATAAAGAGCTAGAAGAATTACATGAAAAAAAAAGAAAGAAAAGAAAAAGAAACAATAGCATGGTGTGAGTTTAGTCCTGCAACAACACAGGCTAGAGCCTTCTTTTAGAAAATGCAATAGCTGCAACATATTCACCTAAGCTAAACTTTTCATCGTATACAGCAATGATGTTAATTTTATGCACTGCAGGCTTTTTATTAAGCCGGCTGCTATAAAAGCTCCTTACCCCTCATGAAAATTACAATAATTAACCACTAACACCTCAACTATGTTTTAAGGCAAATGTCATCCAATAGCTATTATATAATCGTTTAAATGAAGCCGGAGCAAGTCTTTCTGTTTAGGCGCTGCATTGATTTGAAGGGATCACTCAGAAGGACTTCCTGTAACTGAAAACACTGGTTTGTCCCTATCAGCTAAACTGGTGCTGAGTTTTCAAGTTAGGCCTCATTCGTTTATAATTCAGTGTATTTCTTTCAATGGTATCTGAAGGAGATGTTTTCTAAAGTAAAGGGGTGAAAAATAAGCCACAGAAGCAAATATTACTTTTAAGAGCAGCTGGTTCTTCCAAATAAATTGGGTCTTTGGTTTTCTGCCCATTCCCAAAATATACTTAAGTTCACTCTTTAACCTACCATTCCCTTATCTCTTCCCTCTTTTCTTTCTCACTCTTTGAAAATGCTCTCCTGAAAAAGTGTCATGTTTATTTCCCATAGAGTGTCTCAAATATTATGGTCTTGTTTGAGAGACTGAACACCAACTAAGGAGTATCACACGATAGTCATCTGATTTGAAAGAAGGAAGAACAGATAAATCCCTCTGGGGTTTCAAGGCTGAGGAGTTACCACAAGTTGTTTGTATTGAGCTACACGAGGTGGTGATGTGATCATATACAAATACAAATGTTGATAATCTGGTCAATAAAAAATTGTTCCTCCTTGGTCATAAAAAACTGTAACTGACATGGATGGACAAAACCTATTACTTTTAACAATTTGTTTTCCCTGAGATTAAAATATTTGTTTATATCATAACTCCTTTCTTCTATTCTTCCCCTTAGAGTTTACAAGTTTCCATCCTTCAAGAAAAATTGCATGGCTTTCTGCCAAATTATATGCAGAAGTTTAGTGAATCCTGAAACCAAAGTGACATACAAAAGCATGTAAAAACACATGATGCAAGTAGAAAAATAAAGAGAAATGCTCGCCGGGTGCACGTGTATGACTGAGCATTCAGGTATATGCATGCCACAACATATGTCCTGTTCTCCAGCCAAAAAAATCATGAAGACACCCGAGGGCAAGGAGTGAACATGTTTCTATTCCCAGTGGCTTTAGTAATTGGGAGTCAAATATGGTACTCTTCTTGCTCTTACGTAATTGTGTTACAGAGCAGTGTTACCAGGAGAAAAGCAGTGAATACTGAGTGGAGCACAATAGAAGGAGATGGAAAATAGATACAAGAAGCTAGGTCTCTAGGGGCAGTATTTTCTATTTGCTGGGCTACAGACTCACAGCTGATAATGCAAGTTGTAATTAATATAAAAGCAGGAGACAATATGGGCAGAGCTTGTAGTAGTGGGGCCACAGGAGAGCGCTCTGCTGCTCTACTCTGTTTCGCATTTACACACAGCTTTCCCTAGAAAACACAATTCTGCCAGGGTTTTCTCCCTTGAAAGTTAAAAAAAAAATTGATTTAGCACTATCATTGAATTTTGCTAAATCTAGAAAAGAGCATAGAGAGGACAGGAGTCTCTGGGCAGAGGAAGCAAATCATATGTGTGCCTCTCTTGTTGAAGTTGCAGATACACTGGAAATGTAACATTTTAAACCATTATGGCATTTCCAGGAGGGACCTACCTATAAGAGAATACTTAATAAGTCTCGGTGAATTGGTGTTATTTCCCTACTTAAATGATTCCACATGGCACATGGTTCTTCCATGGGGCCAGTGCGGTAAAATGTATAAAGCGTTTGTAAATAAACACAAAACTGAATGGAGAAGTAAAATGTATGAAGCTTCAAGGAGAAAAGCAAAGGCCATGCCACATACAAGTTCTATCTAAAATAATCTGAAACTCATTTTAGATCCCAAATGAAAAGGCAATGCAATGGACATGGTATAGGAAAGAAGACATTAGATTGGAATTAAGACTGGCATGCCACCTCTCACCAGCCAGGTGAACTTAAGCAAGTGATGTACCTCATTTCTATGGGGCTCATTTCCTTTATTTCTTTAAAATTAAGAAGTTAGACCAGATAACTTCTAGAACCTACACAACTATATAACATCAAGAGAAAAATTACATGTAAACTTGGAAAATACAATAAAGTAACTCAGGGTATGTGCTCATAGGTAGAGAGTAATAGTAAACATACATAAAGATATTTTAATCAGTAAATGAAGCATGTACAACTAATTTGACTCAATATATTTAAACAACAAAGGGAAGATATACTTGTATCAACATACATAATTAAATTACTTATTTCCCATAACTTTATAATGTTTTAACTCCTAATTAACATTATGCAAAAATTATTTTTAAAAATAAAATAAGGACTCCTATCTTGGGGTACTGAAGTCTACAGAAGTTAAAAATGTTAATTTCATGGTTTGAACAAATGTTGGAATTTCAACTACGGTATTGTAAAGTTGACATAAGAAGTCAGGAGACCTAGGTGTGCTTTCAGAACCTGGGCTCATTCTTTAAAAATGTAAATAGAGCTGGGGTCCTTTCCTCACCTCTGCACTTCTACCTCTCTATTAAGCTTTGGGATTAGCATGTAAGCAACTCTCATAGAAGTGGCAAGTACCCTTTGCAAATGATTTTTCCATTTAATCGAGCAACTTTTAGAGAAGACAAAAATGTCTCGTATTGTTGGTGTAATGCCATATTATAAAATGCCTCTTACAACTTTGAATTGTGTTGGGATATTCCATAGAACATTCAGTATTAAAAAAAGAAAATGAATTAAAGATTGCCAATTTTCAAAAAATCTGATAGTGAATGTCTATGTGGTTGTCAAGTACAACCTTTGTTTAATTTCATCTCATCACAGTTACACTGAAAACATACTCCAACTGCACAATCTAAATGATTTAAATAGTATAATTATTCTTAATGGGGAATTAAGAAAGCTATCAACCACCAGAAACTACGCAGCAGCAACACAACAGAAAATCCACGCACCCAGCCATGTTTCCTTGAGTTGGTGGACAGAGCTCAGAAGTAGAACTTTATCGGAATAGGCCCCAGAGGCTCTGAATAGCATACCATAAGGTCTCACCTTACACTAAAACATAAGAAACTAGCAAATGAAATAAAGCATTCATATTATTCCTATTATTATCCAATTTCTTATTTCCCCCTTGATAGTCTATAGAACAACCACTTGAACCTATCCCACCCCTCACTGTCACTTCCCTCTAATTTTTCAGGTAGTAATTGAATTTATCTAGATTTACTTGCCCATATTCTGTCAGAAATAAGATTCTGGAGAGTCTCCTCTCTGACCTAACCCATTTGAAAAAACAAACAAACAAACAAACAAACAAACAAACTGTGTGAACATAAACTTCATATATTCAGAGATGCAAAAGAAAACACCAGAATATCTTCATTTAAATTACAGCTTTCAAAATATAAATATACAATAATTTTTCTTTTCTTAGTGATGTTAGTAGATCCAGGCAATTTTAAGGTATCTGCTATTAACTGTTAACAGACATAATTGTATTTTCTTTCCTCTACTGAATTCTTTCAAATAAAATAAAAATGTAGCTCTTTATGACCACTAACTAGGAATAACAATATAATTGTATAACTGTATGCACTTCAAGCAAACAGAGCTTAGCTCAGAGAATATACTTCAAGCAAGTGGATTTCATTTGTCTGAACTTTACATGTAATATCTTTACATGTAAATATGAGGATATATTTTCTTTGTACTAGGTCTAAATACTTGATCTAAAATTGTGTAAAATAGATAATGTGAGTATCACCTGTTATTCAGAAACTCCACAAACTAGAAAAAGCTGGTCATTTCACAGCAGTTTTCAAGTTGAAACTTCTTTAAAAATTGTTTTCTAGACATATTTATTTTAAATATGATAAATTTGAATGTGTAGGAAACTAACATGAACTGTAGCTGGAAAACAGAGTTCTATTTCCTTTGACTATTATATATTTTTTTTCTCACCAATATTCCAAAAATATTGTAATAGCTCTTTCCTACCTATAAATATTATTATTATGTTATAGTAAAAGACAAAATACATTATGTTAAAAACATAAGCATGCATTATAAATTTGCTAAACAAAATTGTAATCAATATTGCATATTTTATTTTCTATTTAATTCCAAACTTCCTCTTTTCATTACACCCATCATATATAAGTGTTAATAATAAATGAATAAACTCAGTAACCTCACTGGATGTAAGGAATGGAAAGCAAGAATATTATGGTTGTCTTCTTTTAATGCATCTGTTATATCAAATTATTTATATAACTTTATGAAATGTGAAATTGACAGGATTTACTAATAATATATAAAACTTTTTCTTAAGTCTGCCAATATGCTTGCTTTGAAGATATTTATATTCATTACTTTTATTTATTTACATTTTCAAATTCTTTTAAAGAATACTGAAACTATATTGGTACCTAATATTTTGCTTTTGATGCATTTCCCTCTGCTTTTCTCTCTCTCCTTGCACGTTCCTTCCTTAAACACGCACACACACACAAAATGAAGCTGGATACCACTTAATAAGAATAGAGGTGTATGTGTTTTGGGGGTGTCAAACAGCTGTCACAAACTGTCACCTCCACAAGAGAAACCTTGGCATACAACAAATTAACTACACTTCTTTTTTAGCTGTCATTATTCATAGCCAATAAGTTGAAATGCTCTCAGCATTTCATGTGCAAATAAAACCATGAGGAAGCTCAGTAGATCAGAATAGTGGGCCAACAGATAAAACAAGAAAACAACGCGCTGTCTGGGCCTTTCTGAAGTGGCTCATCATCACCCCTGCACCAGTGTTCACCAAATGAGATCCAGCCTGGGGCAATGTATTAAATATGCATATCAAAGCAAATGAAAAATAAACCTGAAGGTTCAAATTGGGCACATTTACATGCTGAAAATGTCCCACTCGCACCACTTTTCAGGTAGTGGTTCTCTGTTATTTTTACTTTGTGTTTGGCTAGGGGTTTGAAGGAAGGCAACTTTGTAGAAGAGGCTGAAAAGCATAAGAGGATTTGCTTTGAAGGGGGAAGCCTGGACATGAATACAATCAATACACCTATGGTACAAAAGTCTCAAAAATGGTGAAAACTCTCCAAGGTTTTCTCTGATTTCCCTGCATAAAATACAAGTCTGTGGCAAATCTCTCCATTCTCTACTTGGTGTGCTGGTGGAACAAATTATTGCTTCCTTTCAAAACAAATAGCAGGGGACTAAAGTAAAAATGTTATAGTTCAGATCTCTAGGAAATAAAAGGCTTTAAATTATGACACCCAATGAGGTGCAAGCCCTCATGGGTTCAGAATAAATCAGTTGTCATATTTACTTGACTGCGGGCCTGAAAGGAGAGCAACAAATGTTACAGTTGACTCTTTTATCCAAAGATGATGATTGATAAATTATTAAAGCACTATTCTCTTAGGTACAACTTCCTTCTTGAGTGGGTATTTAAATATTACAATAATCTCATAAATTGATATTGTCTATCAGCCAATACTTTAAACAGCCTATTTTATCTTATCTTTTCTATGTAAACATCAACATGGTCTAGCTGTATACATCCACTGGAAAAACAGTTGCCAATAAACTGTTTTAGAAAACTAAGTAGTAGGTACTCCTAGAAATATCATGAGAAAAGCTTTTGGCTCCGAGAACTGTGAACCTCTCATTTTACAAACCACGTAAATAGATCCCTCCCCATTCTCCCAATAATGTGAGTAAATATAAATTTAGAAACAGAAAACAATGAAAATAAACACATAAAAAACAACAAAGATAAATATTTCTTAGGTAGTGTCATGCCTCATGGACCACAACACACTGCAGAGCCACAGATCAGCAAATAAACTTTCTATAACCACTGCTGCATCCTTTTGATTTCATTACATTCACTCAGTATACAAAGGAGATCACCAAAGATTCCCTCACCGTGATGGAAAAAGGTAAGGCAAAGAGATAGGAATAGGAGCCTTCAACACTGTAGTATCTATTCTGTCACAGAACTGGATATCCCAGACTGCAGTTTTCTTTTCTAGACTTTTTCTAACTTTTGTTCTTAGGCTGACTTCCCATACAAGTGCAAAGGTTAATTATGAAAATCTATGACTGCATATTTTCAAATCTTTTGTTTAGAGCAGGGGAGAGAAGAACCTCATAGAAGGTTTATACTAAGGCATCCCAATTCATTTCTCATACCAGTCAGGAATTAGGATGGGAGGTAGGGACAAACTGTCTTCAAGCCTTAATGCCTGTTTAACTCACACAGAGTGTCAAATTAATATTTTGGCCACAAAGTAATTAAACTACAGCTTATATTATTTAGGCTGTGAGTTCAACTGAATGTAATCTATAGACACCCTGTCCCCCATTTCCAGGCTTGAGTTCCTATAAATAAAACTGCTGTTCACACCCACTCTTTAACCTCGCCACTCTTGCCTTTCCTACCAGCTGCAATCTTTCTTCTCTTTGCTTCTTTTTCAAATTTTCAGTCTCACTACATATGCTTTTTTTTTTTTTTTTTTTTTTTTTTTTTTGTTTTTAGCATCAGACTCACTAGATTGGTTCCAAAATAGGATTAGAAACAGAGAGAATAGAAAGAAATCTCCTTTCCTGGCCTGACATACACAGTCATTTCTTACTATACTCTCCATCCTCATTCACCAACTGTTAAAGTGTTAAAATTCAACCACTAACCTATGGTTACTCAATCATAATTCCCTTCAGCTTACTGCAATACATTGTTAATAATTGGTTCATCAAGGTTACTGTCTTTTATTATGAAGATGCTTCAGGCATTTGGCAGTAAA
This sequence comes from Nomascus leucogenys, assembly GCF_006542625.1. Taxonomy (NCBI): domain Eukaryota; kingdom Metazoa; phylum Chordata; class Mammalia; order Primates; family Hylobatidae; genus Nomascus; species Nomascus leucogenys. The sequence goes on along the minus strand of NC_044386.1, from coordinate 64,312,162 downwards.
GTCCCTATTCTGACAATAAGTTTCTATAGAGCAAAAGCCCTGAGAATTGTAATGTGTTCGTTCACCCCTTTTATTTCGAATGCAGTGCAAGATTGCCAATAATTCTCAGAATTGTCATCTCTGTGAGATACTAGGAAATCGGCACTCACTCAATTCTCTTTCCTTCAGTCCTCTCTCTCCAGACCAGTCCAGCTAACTGTCTTGCTTCTTTCTATCCCTGCTGCAATGATTACACAAAATTAAGAAAGCAGAAAACACAGTGGTGACTATATCAAACAGAATTTGCTAACACCCAAGTCACCAAATCCAGAAAATTTTACACATTAGGAGCACGAATCACTCTATCAACTCTGGTTTTTTGGCTCTCAACATAAATAGGAGGGGGTCCAAGAAAGGAGAAATGAAAATGAAGGGTACGGCAGAGATAGCAAGAAAGAGAAGAAAAGACCCCAAAAGAGACGGAGTCATTTAAAAAGAAAACTAAATCAGTGGAGCTAGATGTTAAAACAAGTTTAAAATAATGCTTTGCCCAGTGGCCTTAAAAGATTGCCAAAGGCTAGCAGACTTACATGGTCAGCGAGATTTGTGGAGGAGCCTGAAAGTTCTTCATGATCTGACTTGGAGCTGCCGTCTCTTTCATCAATGACGAGGTCGATGGGCATTTTCCCCTTCAAACAGCTAATGTATCGGTGGCAGAAGTTATCGCACAGTTCGTGGACCTAGAAGGAAGGTCATGGTGGAGGGTTCAGCTCATGTTGTTGTTGTTGTTGTTGTTTTGTTTCATTTTTAGAAAGGACAAATACCAGGTTGCAAGGTTACATTTGGAAAGAGCAACAGCGTGATGTCTTCCAAACTAACTCTAATTAAAGGGTGTAATAGTTGAAGGCAAGGAAACAATAGAGTAATTGTTGCAACAGATATTATTCTCCAGAGACTTCTCTGAGCAACAAGTTACAATAGAGAGAGAAAGAAATAGGACTGGAAATAACTGGGTTCAGACTGGGAGTCCAGAGAATTAAATCTGATTTGGTAATAACATTACAACATTGGAACTGGGGAGAGCATTAACGTTTGTGATTTTATAAGCTAGGGGACTCGTATGTTTTCAGGGGAAAGTAATTGAGCTGCAGAGCAACGTAAAGACACCCAGCAAGGATGATTCACTCTGCCTGCACCTAATGCAAACCCAGGGCCCAGGATGAGCTGAGCTAATAAAGATGCAAGCAGGCCGAGTGTCCAGTAACATAAATGGTTTGCTGCATTTCAAAATAATCCTGAATGCCTGAGGGGAATACTGGGGAGGAGGAGACTACTTTAAAGGCAAGGCTGTCCTGATTCACCCACCCTCTGAGCTCCTGTGTTGAGAAGCCAGTTGAAGGATGGACATGGTTACATGCTCAAAATCTCCAGGTGCTCAATCCCTCACACTAGAGGTTTGTTAAAAACATCCCAACTCAACTAGGAGAGGGAAGTGGTTTAATCAACATGGGGAGTGTTATTTCCTGCTTACCTTTTCTAACTCCAAAAGATGAAACCTTAGTACTTGTATTGCTTGTATCATCTGAAAGAAAAGTTCAGGGAATGGAGTTAGAGCTCTGTGACTCTGAGGTCCTGTCTTGGGGTTTGAAGTGGGGTGAGGATGGTGGTGAGAAAGTTGGGCTGGGGAGAAGAAAAGGGCAGGTGGCCAGGAAAAACTTAAACATTAAGAAATAGTCAGAAAAATCAAGTGATTACTGATCGTCTCTGCCTCATTGGCCACAGGGTAGGAATCTGACTCAACCTGAGCATAAGCATTAATATCTTTCCCCCTGATGTTCACTGTGCTATTTGTAAGACTGCTTTCCTCGGGCCAGGCCTTTTTTCTCCTCTTAGTCCTCTTTAAACATCCCCTCCCTCGACCTCAGGACAACTTTTTTTTTTTTTTTCTTAAAAAGAAAAAAAAAGGTCGCTTCTCAGGATAGAAAAAGCTTTTTAGAACAGCATACCCAGCGAAATCCTCCCTCACTAAAGAAGGAAATACTCAAGATGAATGCTGAGGCAAGGCCTTTGAAAGCGGATTTAAGTACTTTTAATATTGAAATCGTGCAAATTAGCAAAAGAATCGCACCTAAAAGTGGCCTGCGCTGGCCTGCCCCTCACTGCCCCCCAGCCCCCACCCCCAGCCCGCCCTCAGCCGTGCCAGTGGTTACATCCTTCGGGTTAGCCGCCCGGGGCTCGGCCGCCTGCCCCGGCAAACAGAGGAAATAACTCACTTCTCGCAGTTTACTCCTGGGGCCGAGACCTGGGAAACATTTGCTAGCGCTCTCGGCGCTGGGTCTCCCGTTTCGGCCTCCCTGGGCTTCGCTCCCCACCGCGTTCATCCTGCTCCTCGCTCGCCAGCTCCCGTGCGGGGGCTCTAAGCTGCTCCCTTCCTCCCTCTCTCCCTAGAGCTCCAAAAGAGGGTTCTGTTCTAAATCCCCAGAGCTCCAGCAGAAAGTGGGTGCTTCTGGGCATGGGAGACGGCAAAGGCTGGGGAAAAACAAGGAACAGAGAGCCTTACCAAATTGTCCAGCTCTGGATTTGAGGAAAAAAGTGGCTTTTCGGCGCGAACCTGTAAGAAACAGAGTCAACTTGAACGATCACCCCATTTAAAATAAGAAAACTGAAATGTGAGAATGGGGACGGTGGAGGGCAATGGCGGATGAGAGGAAAGGGGCTTTGGCAACATACAAGAAAGAAACTGGTGCCTTAAATTAGTGGAGTCGCTGAAGAAGAATCAGGGCATTCTGGTCCTGGCCCCATTAAGGGGGACCTGGTACGACTAAGCTGTAGCCAGGAACTCAGGGTCGTTCTCAGGGCCCCGAGTTCCATATCCAGCCGTCCAAGAGGCTGTGGCTCTCCACTGCTGCCTGGGACCGCTCGGAGAGGCGCCCAGCTTCCTTGCCTCCCGGGCACTCCCGTGTCCCTCACAGCCCCTCTCCCCAATTCTTGTTCAAGTAGCTGGAGGCGGGGGAAAAAGGCCAAGCCCCAGATTAGGAGCAGGTCAACTTTAATTCGAGGGTCGAGCCCCTGTATTCCTGCTGGGGGGGAAAACAAACACCCATATTTATCTCCACTTCCAATTCGCCCCCAGGCTCAGGGATGGGGAGGAGGCGTAGAGAGCGGACTGGGCCAGAGGAACAGATAGGGTGTCCCTGGCCTTTCCTCCTTTCAAGTAAAGCTCCGAGGAAAGGGGAGGGGTAGTGAGGGACTGCCCGAAGTTGAGTGGATCAAGAAGGCTGGACCTGCTTGGCGAAGACCGCGATGTCCTCGTTGAAGGAGTCGGAGGAGCAGACGTCTCCACCAGCCACTCCAGGTTCCCGGGGAGTGCAGGTCGCCAGCTCGCACTTCTCAAAGACCAGAGCTAACAGAGGAAACAACGGGTGCCTAACGGGCAGCGCCACGCAGAGACACACACACAGAGACGGGGTGCAGAGGGGAAGGAGCAAGAACTGTAATCAACAAGTTTGGAGGGTGTGGAGTCCTTCTTTAATACAACAGGCACGCACCACACTTTACAACCCTTCCTCCATCAGCCGAGCCTAAGCCAGAAACAGAAAGGGAAAAGGGCCTGGCCCTCTCCCGCAGCTCAGAGGTCCCTCAGATCTGGCCAGAGAAGCCCCCGGCCACTGCAGCCCGACAAATAAAAACAGCCTCAGTTGGAACGTAATGAAACATCCGAGACGCTCAGGCAGTCTGGAGCCCGAGTCGATTCTGATCCACTCCCCACACTACGGAGGCCGCCGAACCAACCCCTGAGACCCAGCCCTGACCTCCCAAGAAAGGAACACTGTTTGAAATAAAAAAAAAAATAGTTTTAACTCTGCATTTTAATGGGCGTTTCAGACGAGGCCAAAGGCTTCACCTACATACACACCGCAGTGACACTTCCTAAATACAAGAGAATGGTCTTCTAATCTCTTCACCCCCCTTGCCTTATAAACTTGTTTGCTCCACTTCTACTAAAGCCACAGTGTGGGGGCCAAAATAATAGGAAGGTTACACGCTGGAGAGCTTCCTTCCAAAGACCACATTTCTCCCAGCGTTGCAGCGGACAAAAATAAATAAATCGCGTTTTAAAACTTGTAAGTGTGCGTGCGCGTATGCCCTTTGTGTTCCTCCGGGCGGCTTAGCCACACTTCGGGATGCTTGCGGCCTCTGGCTTGGGGCTCAGTTGCTGTTTACCCACTGTCCCCTCCCCTCGGCATCCCGTCGCTTTGCCCACCTACCCTCTGCCGGAAGAGCTCGTGTGGTACACGTTAGGATCGTGCATCCCACCCCTCGCCAAGTGCTCTCAGAATATAAAATAATTTCCAGCCATCTTCCTTACTCCCCGTAGGAGCGGCTCCAAGCAAGCAACAGTCCCTTCCACCTCGCTGCACTTCAAGGTCTGCCCCCTTTATTTACAGAGAATTAAGAAGTGGGTGATTAGGACTTCCTGGCCGACAGAAGCAGCCCTGATCCCAGCTCAAGCTGCTTTTAGTGACTCCCAGACCCTCAGTAGGAAACAGAAGGAAGAAAAATAAAAAATAAAAAAACCCCAAAGTTGCTTCTCATCGGCAGGAAACTTTCTCCTTCGTCAAGGCCTCTGTTAGGGGACCTGAAACCAGCAGTCCTGCGTCCTTTGGCCAGGAATCCTGTCCTCGGGGAGAAGGCCCCGGCAAGATTCTGGGGACTCAGTCACTCCAGGCTGTGGGGTCCGGAGTGGTCGGGCTGTGGGAGCGAAAGAGCCTAGTTCTTCGGGGCTTTGACTCCAGGGGCAGAAGAGCAGGCCCCCTCCACGGTCCTTTCCTAAGGCAAGCGGCGCCCGCCCCCCACCATGCAGAAAGAACTCCCCACTTAGTGGTCCACCTTCCCACCCCCACAGAGACAAACACACACTCTCATTCACACTCACACACAGTAAGCTGGGTCCGGGGGGTCGGTTTACCCATAGATCGCGTCCTTGTCCCGTTTCAAGGCGTCGTTGACAGCGGATCCCATACTGGCCGGCATGACATTGGGGTGCGGGGCGTGCGCGCCGTAGTGCTGTGTGGCGTGGAGCGGCGGCCCGTGGTTCAGGTGGTGAACCGGGGGGATCGGCCGCGGCGCGTGAGGGTCTCCGTACATGGAAGCGGGAACCCCTACTCCGTCCATCCCGCCGTAATGGGGCAGCTCATCGTACTGTCAGAACCCGGGAAGGGGGAGGAGGCGCAGGAGGTGAGGGAGAACAGAGGAGGGGGGTGGAAAGGGAAAAAGAGCAGGGAGAAGAGGGCGAACAGAAAAGAGGGGAAGGGATAAAGATGAGAGAGAGAGAGAGAGGGAGGGAGAGAGGTAAGAAAGGAGGAGGAGGAGGAGAGAGAGAGAGGGGGAGAGAGAGAGAGAGAGAGAGAGAGAGAGAGAGAGAGAGAGAGAAAATAAAAATAAAAACAAAGTCAGAAAGGAGAAAAGTACCGAGCACAAGTTGAGCACACAGAAACCAAACCAGCCAAAACAACGAAGTTAAAAGTTGTGAGGAAAAAATGTTATTAAATTTAAAAATGAAAAAGCATGAACCAAGAGCAACGTTTAGAGAAGGAAGAGGAGGCGGCGAGGCCGGGGATTTGAGGGGGCGCCGGGAGGCCCCGCTCCCGCCGGAGGCAACAGAACCGTAGCGAGCCAACGGAGGGAGAAGTGGAGTTAGTGTGAGGAGGAAGCCCCGGATCCCACCCCTAACCCCCCTTCGCCTCCTCCGAGGATCCAATAAATCAAAAGGCGAAATGAAACAAAATAAAGAGAAGAAAAACGCTAATAATCAGCACGAGAACGCCGAGGACTAGGAAAGACTAGGGCCAGTGCCTCCCCGGGGGCAGGGAGCGGAGGGTGGGGGGGGCGAATAACGTGAAAGTTACCAGAAACATTATTTAGCAGCGGATTCCCTGCGTCCTTGTCAATTTCAGAGACAAAACAAGCAGCCCAGGCTAGTAGTCTAGGCGGCGGCGCAGCGGCTGCGGCAGCGCGGCCCCAGCGGCGGCCCCGGCGGCGGCTCCTACGCAGCCCGTGCCCGCCCCGAGCCGCGCGAGCAGCGGCGGCAGCGGCGGCAGCGGCGCAGCAGCGGCAGCAGGAGAACCGGGGGAATCGCGCTGCTGGGGTAAAAGCTGGAGCGAGGCGAAAGCGTGTAACGATTGCACACGCACACACACACACCACTCACACGCACTCGCCGCCCGCCCGCTCGCACAGCGCTGGAACACGCGCGCCCAGACACGCACACACGCACGCACACACACTCGCACACACGCAGAGGCACGGGAGGGAAAGAAGCCGATGAATAATTTTGCTATTTTTTAAAATACTGGCCGCCATCATCAAACAGCGAGCAGCAGCAGAAGCGTTGAAGGGAGAGGAGGCATCGGGACAGGCCCCTCTTAGGAGAGGATTTATATCTAGGTAAGTGTTGGAGATTTAAACCTACCCTTTGCGCCATCAGTCTGCGCTCCAATAAACTCCTGGATGTGTCGTATATTTAATATCCCAGTCCGGATAAGAAAGTGATCTAGGCTGAAGATTCCTTTTTTTTTTTTCCAAACCAAAGAGACTTCTCCCAATTCTCCAATATGTTATTTTTTAGGGGGGAAAAAAAGCCCAGTCTAGACAACGAAGAGTTTTTTTTTTCTGTGATATTTCTTCTTTTTCTCTTTTTTCCTCTTCTTCCTCCTCCTCCTGATCTTCCTCCTCCTCCTCCACCTCCTCCTCCTCCCCCCTCCCCTCCTCCTCCTCTTCGGTCCTCCTTTCTCCCTCTTTCTCTTCTCTTCCCCTCAGTTGGAAAAAAAAAAAAAAAGAAAGAAAAGAAAAAGAAGAAAAAGAAGAAAAAAATTGTCAAGCCCCCGAACTGAAGGTTACGAGCGGCCCGTCAGCAGCCCACATGTAACCGAACTGTCGTGTTTCATGGCTTTTTGCCACTCCAGCTGTCAATCAAAGCCCGGAATGTCAAGGTAGTGAATGAATGATGGTTGATGATGATGAAGAGGAGGAATCTTTCAGACCCGTTTTTTTCTTCCAGTAAAACTCCGCGAGGGGTTTCTGCTTCTTGAATTTTTTCCTCCCCCCTCCCCCCTTTTTTAGCTTTGCCCCCGCGGTATCTATAATACGATCCTCTCTCTTTAAAGTATTGTTCAAAGAAAGCAGTGAGAAAAATCAAGAAAAAAAATGAATAGTTTGCAAAAATTGGACTTCCTCCCCCCCTTTCCTGGTAGGTATTTTGTCTCTCCCTCTCTCTCTTTCTCGCTCGCTCGCTCGCTCTCACTCGCGCTCGCTCTCTCTCGCTCTCTTTCTCTCTCTGGGAGATGAGTGAGTGTCAGTAGGTGTTGGCAGGTTGGCTGCTGCCTGGCTTATTGAAGAGCCTCAGTTTGGCGGCGCGGGTCGGCGGCGGGAGAACGAAATGACGGAACCCGGAAGTCGTGGTGGCCATAGCCCGTCGTACGGCGGAGACACATCCCGGGAGTGGGGAGCGGGAGCGAGGAGGAGCGCGCCGCGCCGAGCCTCTGATATGCAACGAGAGCGATCGGACAGCCCCGGCTGGGGGGGCGGGGGGCGGGAGGGGGAGGGGAGGCTCCAGTCGGGCGGACCCGAGCAAATCAGCGAGCCTGCTCCTTCACGGGGATGGGGGACGGCGGGGTGGAGGAAGGGGAGAGTGTGTCTGTGTGTGTGAGTGTGTGTGTATGTGTGTGCGTGCGCGCGTGTGTTGTGCGCGCGCGCGCGCGAACAGGGAAAGAGGGAGAGGGGGAGAGAGAGAAGAGGACAGGGAGAGCGCAGAGAGGAAAACTGCAGAAAACCACAGGGAAAGTACGGTACCGCCTCAGATCTTTTCATTTTTTTAAAAAAACTTACTTCTAGTTCATTTTCCCATCACTCCCGGCTCCTGCCTAACTGGGTCTTGTCGGGGACGTTTGGCATGGCGCTCTAGCTTTTGTTCCTTTTAATTCCGCGGCCTCCCTCTCCTCTGCCCGCCGATTACAGCACCCGAAGGCTTCCTGCTAACGTCCAAGGGCAGCAAGCTCTGCAGACGGTACCACTGCCGGGCTAAATTTTTTATTAAGTGGCACTTTCTTTTCTGCGCAGATCCAGCAACCTTGTCAATACTCATTTTTCTCCAGGACCAGAAGAGACCAGCTTAACTCAGAGCACACTCCCTCCAAGCGGTGCGGACAAGGGGCCACCCCGAGAGTCTTTGGGGGCCGCGGCGGAATCGGGAGGGAGGAAGTGAGGAGGCAGTCATCTGGGTCCGATGTAGCCAAGGGCGTGTGTGTGTGTGTGTGTGTGTGTGTGTGTGTGCGCGTGCGCCCGTGCGCGCGCGCGCGCGACTAGTGTGCGTCTCCAAAGTGGATCTCACTCAGAGCTGGGAAGCACAGGAGGAAAAGATGGAGAGAGAGGGGGAGAAAGAAGTTGCCGGGCGAGGAGGAGTGGCCGGCGCTCACAGCCCAGCTTTGTTGTGGTCGCCCGAGGCGCAGCGGCGGGCCGCGGTAACGCCTGCTAATGGCTGTGTTAATTACACAGGGGCGATTTCGCGGGGTCAGGGAGATGGGGCCAGCTCCGAAAGAACTTTTCCAAAAAGGAAAAGGAAAGGAAGGGAACTACCCCATACCGTTTGGGTGGAAACTAGTTGTGGCCGGTGCCTTGCCCTCCCTGGCCCAAGCTGCACCAGGCTTCACCTCTGCGCAGCTGGTTTCCCGGCGGCCGCGCGTCAATCACTACGAGCCCGGAGTTGGGGGCGGAGCCACGGTCACCCCGCGCAAGCCTTGCAGCCCAGTAGCCCCCGCTGCCCCTCGGCCCCTTGTGGCGTGGCCGGGCCCGGACAGGCGCTGGAAGCGCGCCCTCTCCCCAACTTCTCGCTCTCGCCCTCCCAGTCCCTGGCTCAGAGAGTGGAAAGCGGACTGTTGTTCTCCAGCAGCCGCACCCGTCCCCAACTTTGAACCTATTCTGGGAAGTGGAGAGTAGAGTGTCCTCTGCGCGCCGCGTCTATCCGACATTCCCGCGGAGGGAGGGTGGGGTGGGGGAGGTTGATTAGAGAGAATAAAGTACTCTGTGTGTGTGTGTGTGTGTGTGTGTGTGTGTGTGTGTGTGTGTGTGTGAGAGAGAGAGAGAGAGAGAGAGCGGGGAGGAGGGCGGGTGGGAGGGCTCTGTTTTTTGGCCCCCTTTCCATGTTCCCTGTTTCACTGTAAGCTTTCGAGCAACAGAAACTAGGCTAAGATTGCAGCCTGCAGAGACTCCAAGCGGAGTCGGAGAAATTTGGCCTCGTTTTAATAGGGCTGAGGAATGAACTCCGGAGGTCAATAAAGCCCTCCAAAAATGATGAATGATTGAGCACCTGTGATGATGATAGTGATTACCAGAGCAATTAAACAGTTTGATTAAATGAGCCATCATAACAATGATGTCTGCGGGAAATCGGCCCTCACATATAAAGAAAGATAGTGCGAAGGGGCTGGCAGAGGCGCGGATAGCGCGCTGCCAGGGAAAGGGGCTGTGGGCCGCGAGGTTTCTGCCCAATGGCCGGAGCAGGGACGGCCGGACTCTCGGAGCTTCAGGGAGGAGAGTGTAGCCCAGGTTTTCAGCCACTCTTTTTTGCCCGGCTTCAAGCCTGCTAGAGCCGACGGGTAGGAAATCTGAAGGTTGGGGGGAGGGTACTTCCTCCACGTCCTCTTTTTTTTTCCTAGAAGAACTCCAAGATTAAAAGTATCCTTATTTGTTGCTGAGTTGCTCGTCGACATTTAAGAGAAGGTGAGTAAAAAAGAAAAGAAGATGAAAGAGAAAAGAAAAAGTTGGTCTCCAGAATTTTATTTCAATCGACAGTTACGCGAATTCAGTTTAGCCGGGACCGGGAGGTTTGAGAGGGCGGCGGGGTGAGGAGGGGAAAACAACAACAGTCTGCTCTCGCTGCGGAGCCTTTTCGACTTTGCGAAGCTGCTGATGTTGGTGGGTCCAAGTTCCCGGTGCAGCGCCGCTGGCTGAGAAGTTTGTACTCAGTTTTTACTCTTCTAATTATTCTTAAATTCAATTTGACAATTTAAGTTTATCGTCGCCAATAGGATTATTGTTGTTTTAAATGTCTTGTTCAATAAGTGCCAGTTACGTTTCTTTTTAAAAGAAACTCCTCAGTGTCCTTGATAAACCTTTTTTTGTTAAGATGAACTTCATGTGGAACCTCTGCCTTGCAGGGTTTAAACATTCAACATTGCTACCTTCTGTTTCTTTTTCTGTTTTTATAGTGATACTGTAAAGTGAGTTAGCATCTCTATAGCTTTCATTTAGAAAAACTTAAGTCGCATTTTTAGAAAAATATTCCTTCCCTGGCAGTGTGAGTAAAAACAATTCAGACAGATTGATGATTTCTATATTTTCTTTTCTTTCTTTCTCTTCTTTTTCTTTTCTTTTCTTTCATTCTTTCTTTTCTTTTCTTTTCTTTTTTTTTTTTTTGAGAGGGAGTCTCGCTCTGTCGCCCAGGCTGGAGTGCAATGGCGCGATCTCGGCTCACTGCAACCTCCGCCTCCCGGGTTCAAGCGATTCTCCTGCCTCAGCCTCTTGAGTAGCTGGGATTACAGGCGCGCGCCACCACGCCCGGCTAATTTTTTGTGTCTTTAGTAGAGACGGGGGTTTCACCATATTGGCCAGGCTGGTCTCGAACTCCTGACCTCGTGATCCACCCGCCTCGGACTCTCAAAGTGCTCGAATTACAGGCATGAGCCATCGAACCCGGCCGATTTCTATATTTTCAAAAATTGTAAGCTAATAATGAGTTGATTATCTGGTGATAATCTTGGGTTTTACAAAAAAAGAAAAGTTTACACTTTATTTTCATGTGTTTTTATCAGATGCAGAAGGCATTTTTAACCTTAACGCCTTTCTCTCTCTCTCTCTCTTTCATATTCTTAACTTCTTTTGCATTTTATTGAATACATTAAAGCAAACAACAGGGACAATATGGTTAGGTGTAGGAGGGAGAGAGAAATATGACATTTTAAGATATTGTCAAAAAGTCATATTTAACTTCAACGACTTTTAGTTAAAAAAGTGTGAGAGTGTTAAAAGTGCATTCCTACTGGAGGAAATCTATGTCTTTTTAAAATTTGCCAGTTGTCTCAGGGGAAAACCCAGGATTTCTTTGAACGAAAGAGATCTTACTGATCTAGTTGCATGTCACTTATGAAACTGTTTAAAATAGCAGTCCTGGTGTAGTGGATTACACATGAGGAGATCAAGTTGGAGTCGATTCAAGGTATTGGTTCTTGGTCAGTCTGATGAATTCAAAAGACTATTACCTTTAATCAGCAACTTGCTGGTGTTTTATTAATCGAGCTGAAAAAGGCTCATCTAACATTTAAGAATTTCCTGGTTTCCCTCATCCCCAATTTTCCAGTCCAATAGAAGCGATTCCAAAGGAGTAGGGTACCCTCACTTTCTGATTTCCATCCTGGTGGCATTTTGCTAATGCCCCATTGTCAGCGTTGGCACTCCCACCCAGGATTCCGGGCTCATCTGCTCTCCCACATTTGGGGTGAAAGGAAAGTAGGTGGGGCAGGCCCAGGAGACAGGCACGAAATGGGGGTCGCAGGAGGTGGCACACACCTCCGTCAACAGTCAGCTCCTTCTGCCCAGGCTGGAAATGGTTTTAACAGGCGGTAAAATTTCATCTTGCGGTGTCAAATTGGGGTCATTTTGGGGTTAGAGTTCTCAGTGTCCGAGAGGAGCTGTCCAGCTGCGTGGGGACTCATTAACTGCAAAAGATCTGTTTCAGTAAAAACAATTCAAAGACAATCAGAAGGCTAAAGATCCTCTACAAATCGCATTTTACAAGTGCCCCAGAACAAATATGGATGGTGAAACCTATTTCTTCAGAATCCCAAATCAGCTACTTAGCTCTGGAGTGGGGGTGGGGGTACTGCATAAAAAAGAGGTGAAAAGGAGGGGACCAAGCGGGTGGGGACCAATGGAAGGGGGAATCGGGCCTCTCAAATTTAAGAGTCTGTTTTTAATCACCTCTTTCTTATTGAAGCAACCCCAAGACTTCTGAAAACTGCTACTTTTCTATTTTTCCTTTTCTTTTTTTGAGCCAACATGGAATACTATTATAGGTAACATTTAAAATTTAAAAGGAATAATTGAATTCCACTATAGTCCCTTAATTTGAAGGGCATTGGCTTTATAGGGAGTGTTTAATTTGAACCAAGCATTTATGAACCCAGACACTAGGTGAATTTGCCCACACTCCTTAAGGAGCTGGGTAGCTGCTTATTTTTCTTTTTCTTGAAAGTTATAGCTTCTCAGCACAGATAACTTCAAATTCCTCAGAACTGCGAAGTCCAAAGTGTTAATCTGTGTATTAAAATCGCCAGGTTTAAATCCTTTTTGTCTTCTTACAACAGTTAGAACAATTGATGCCTTGCTAGAGAAGCAAATAAGTCCAACCTTAATCTTATTTGTAACTTTATTTAATGTTTTGATTTGGAATATTTTGGATTAAGCAGGTCTTTAAAAACTCTGTAAGGTTAATTTTTATTCCGGGAGGGAAGTTTTCGTTACTGGTTTTGAAAAAAGACGTGAATTATTGCTTTGATTTTCAAAAATTCCTTCAGGTAAAAGGAAAATTCAGGTTTAAAAAGAGAAACTAGATATGTGAAATGCCAGGGATTTTAGGATAAAACCAAGTCAATACTTAAAATTAAAGTATCATTTGAAAGAAATTTTATTTCTTGCATTACTGAACTGAGCAAGTAAAAGTGATCAAAAATATGTTATTCTCTCTCCATCTCTCTCTCTTTCTGGACTCCACTTCTGTCACTAGGTCTTCTCTTTCCATCCCCAGCACTTTTCTTTGGGTTCTGAATGACACAGTGACTTTTTTTTTGTAGTCTAGTTATTTTCTCCAAGCTTCTCAGAGTATTTCTAAATTGTTATTCAAGGAGTTTGATTTCAGCCCTGCAGGAACAGCCCTGAGCCCAGCATCGCTGGGACAAAGGCAGAAGGGGCTATCTTCTGCTCAAGACCTGCTGGCTGACAGTTGGAATTTTTGATATATATTTTATTTGGCGTTTCCAATAACGTGTTTGTCTCTCCCTCTCCACCCCTTACAGCCATCTATTACTTTTAAAACATCCCTTCTCCATAAACATCGGCTCATCTTTGTGAACTGTTCTTGACCTTCCCTGCAGTGTAACCAGCAGCTCTGAAAGTTGGCCTAGAAGTAATTCCACTGGCTTCCTTACCTGTTAACTTTACTCACTCTTCCTAGCTGGGATCAACAGAAGGAAGGGGACTTTTTTGTTTGCTTTTGTTGTTGTTGTTGTTGTTGGTGGTGGTGGTGGTGTTTGTTTTTGGTCCTTTGGTCCTTTTCCCACTTAAGCTTTCTATAATGATATTTTCTCCGCCTCCTCCTATTAATAACGTTTAAGCACCCCACACTTTATTTTTTAAATAAAATGGAGTAAAATTATTATACTTTTTTCCTTTTTGCCCCCTTTTTTTATTTCTCCCAATTTTAGCTGCTTCACCATCTCGCAGAAAGGATTTCAATAAGTAGCCCTCTAGCGCTATCTGGCGGGGCTCCAAACACGACGTGCGCTTGCTCTCACTGTTTCTTCCTCCTTCCCGCGCTCTCTTCTTTCCTCTCTTTCTTCCTCTCTCCTGCTTTTTCTCTCGTCTCTTCCGCTCGATTGTTTTTCTCGTTTTTTCTGTCCTCCTGCGGCCTCTTGTCTAGTTCCTACCTCTACTTCAGCGCAGGCGGCTTGGAAAGCCCCTGCCAGAGGCTAGTAACCCTCGCAACTGGGGGATGCTCTGGCGACGGAGCTCTCTTCTCTGATCCCTCCTCCCCCTTACCCAACGCGGATCACACACATCCTTTGCCTTTGATTAGCATCTTACAGTTGCTTAGCGTGCCGCTGAAGTCCCAGTGTCTCAGCTGGCGGTGGTTTGGAGGGGCTTAAAACTGCATTCATGAAGTTTGGAGGAAAGAAATCAGACACTGGAATTCAGGGCTAGTGGAGCCCAACTCAGTTTTAGGTCAGAAGGCCGAGTCTCAGTGCGAGATTGAGGAAGGGTCGGGGCTTAACAGGGGAGGTGGGGGTGGCGGGGGGGAACAGCACGGCGCGGCGCCTAGCCTGCGAGAGGGAGTCGGAGTGCGGGTGCGAGGGGTCCTCCACCGCCTCTGTCCGATCCGTACCTCACAATGGACTGCTCGAGTTTGTATCTAGGCCTGTCCAGGATTGTTTATTCCTTCAATTAATCAGCTTTATCTCTTTTCCCCCTCCCCCCGCCTCCACCAAATTTGGAGAGGAGTGGGAAAGAACTGGAAAACTCACAGGGCAAAGAGAGAAAGCCATCAGTCAGACTGCGGGAGGAGGCACGCCTGGGATGCAATACCCAACAGTCTCCTCCCTCCTTTCCTGCAATTTGCAGGTCATTGTCTTTCTTATTTGTGGCTTTTTTTTTTTTTTTCTTCAGTAGCCTGTAAACAATCAACGCCGTGTAGGGAGGTCAGAGGGGATAGGGTTGTGGGAGAGATTCGACTCAGGCTAGGTGCTTTAGATTTGGACCTGGCTGTATCCCTACTTTATTAAAATTCTCATGTGGGCGCGCGCTCTCTTCTCTCTCTCTCTCTCTCTCTCTCTTTCTCTCTCTCTCACACACACACATACACACACAGCCCGAGAGAAATTTCCAATCTTTAAGCAAATCTCTTCCATCTAGTCCTTGAAACAGAGGAAAGGACACGGGACCTGAAGGAGAGTTATGATTGAATTTTCTAAAATTTAGTTTTGACATTGCAAAGTAAAAGTGAGGACCATATTCCCAATACAGACCCAGAAGGTGGTTATTTCAGGTGAGGAGACCTCAGCCTGTGACGTCTATGATCAGCCAGACAAAGACCCCTTCCTAAATCTGAAGTCCCACCCCCACCCGTGGCAAACATGGAATACAAGGGAGGGGAAGGATGGCACAATAGTGGGTTCTGTTTTCCAAGAACTGCCCCCCACCTCCATTGCTGAAGGAAAAAAAGCACGGTTCGGGTGTAATTAATTGGGGACGGTTATTAGGTCATCATTAGCCAAGGTACAAATAATTGCAGCACAATTTTACTTAAAATTGACCAGCCCCAGAGTGATAGATCGATTTGGAGTATAAAAATGATGTATCAAAACATCAATGTCGATTATTTGAAATATTGTAGTCGAATTTTTTTTATTGCTTCATCAGTTAAGTGTCTGAAAATGCAGTGTTCAAACATATATTTATGTTGTCAATACTGTCAGAACTGTCAGTTTTACTATACCGGATTTGTACTATATTTCAAATATGCTCATTTACATAAAATGCCCACCCTAGGATTCCCCCCCTACACCCACCCCATCTCTGGAAAATCCATGTCAGTTTCTTCAAAGGATTCAGCTATCTTTGCCTAAGCTAAAGTGTGCACTACCTCTTTTACTCAATTTTCCACATCGGATTACATGTCTTTTTCACCATCTCTAACTTTCAAAGAGATCCTTCTTCCTTTCTCCCCAGTTCTGCCTACTCTAACCTCTTCTTCAAAATAGTACTGAGGCACTTGGAAAGCTTCGAATTTGAATATCCATATCCCAGCTCCAAATATACCATTGGGGTAAAAAAAACGGAAAAACCGGACTTGAGTGTACTTGGCCGCACTCGGGTAAACCAGGCTCCACCAGGTAGACATTCTCATACCGTCAGGTCCATCATCAAATTACCTGGCAGATTGAAATCTTCCAGGGAAAATGAATTTGGAAATGTAAACATCTTTTCTTTCTTTTTACTTAAAAGCCTCGATGGTAGAAAAAGAAATAATACTTATAAATGATCGGCACGTTTTAACTTTAAAAGCTTTTGAACTCAAGCGAAAGACACAAGTTGGAAACAGAATTGACAGTTTTAATTCTACCCATTTTTACCTGGCACATCAGATCAGAGGCAATCATTTATTTTGTGGGGTGTGGAGGGGAAAGGGATAGAAAGCGGATAGAAAGCTAGAATCCACTGAAGTCCCTGTCCTAAAAATCTCAGAGAAATTGAAGACTTATTGAAACACAAACATTCCATCGCTCCATACTCTCGGTCCAGATGAATTGAAACTTACAAATCCACGTTCTTCCCAATTTTATGTTTTTTATTTTTTATTTTTCAGGGTTTGATAGGAAAGATACCCAAGTCTGATAGGGAAGACAGGGCCACTTCTGGACTAGCTGTGAGGATGTGTTTTCATTTCCATAACACTGAAGCACTTTCTGTAAACCTTTTGATGTATTTGAATAAGTCTATTTGGACATTTAAAGAAGCTACACATACAAACATAGCTTGGCTTTTTGCCGTCAATCCCAGCATTAAAACAAATTCATAATCTAACTGAGAAGCTTTTTCATACCCATCCTTCTCTCAAATAAGTAAATAAATAAATAGAAGTGCGAACCAAAGAAAGTTTCCAGCGTGCATCTGTACGTCTTCGTGTGCGAGTTTATAAACAACTTCCAGTCGGTACTTGGGTGTTACCTCCCTCCTGCCACACACCCCAAGGCAGAGGCATCGAGGGATCGCCCCCGGAGAGCTGTGTTTACTTAGCTTTTTTTTAAAAAAATCTCGCCGCCATGTATGACAAGTGTTACTTCAAGAAATTCATCAGCCTTCTACAGATACTTCCAGTTTTGCTGTAATGATCTGCAGAAGAGAACTGCCATCACTTTCTCACATCCCAAGGTGTTGCAGGAACTCAAAGAGAGGGGAGAGTGGCTGAAACGCTTAATTACCGGAGGCGAAGGAGGGGCGCGCGGGGGACCGAAGGAGAGGGGAGTGAAGAAGGAAGGTCCTTTACCAGGCTTGTACCTGGAGAAAGCTTTGAATCGCTTCTCTGCGAATATTTGGAAAAGGTATGGTTGCTTTTTTTAAAAAATGCCTTTAGGGCAAAGTGATACCCTCGTGTAATAATTAACTCAGACAATAAAAATAATTGGAAAATCAGTTGGAATTTCTGAGTTTTTAATTACGTTTAATTTCGTACTAAGCCGTAAAATTACGAATGCCCCTCAATTAAACACTCTCCTCTTGTAAAGCGTTTAACAACAATTATTCCTTAATCAGTCTGAATGTGAGTCACAAATGGTGCTTTTCCACATCAAAGAGACGTCCTTCCACGTTACCTTTTAGTCATAAGTAAGAGGATTAATTCCTGTAATTAGAGGGATAAATATGTGCATAAATATATCTCTCACCCTCTCCTTAAAAAACAAAACAAAACAAAACACTTTCACTCTGTGTGATACGTGGCCGGCTATGGTAGGATGAGTGTTTTTAATTGTCTGCCTCTGCCCGGCATCCCTTTGCTGACGGGTGACTGGAACGGAGGAGACGCCGCGCGAAGCGCAGGGCCCCAGAGGGACACATGCACAGAGACGCACACACGGGTCAGGCAGGAGGCGCAGAGTTCGGGGGCCCGGGACTCCACCAATTCCAGTGCGAGCCTCCCGAGACAATAACCCACCTCCCACCTTGCGCCTGCCCAGCGCAGCAAGACAGTTGTCTCCCTGTCGGTCCGCTTGTCCAGAAGAGCGGGGTCCCTGCCCTAAGACCCAGCTCCAGGTTGACTCTTCAGGCTACAAATAAAAATTGAGCGTGACCTTTTAAAACTCCTGTGTGAATATCTCATTTACCTAATGACTTTATGTCACCTAGGAAGAAGGTCAATTTCCTCTTAACCTTTTCCCCGCTGCTGCAGTAAGCATTCTTCCCTAATCAATGGTGGCTGGAATAATCAATTCCCATTTTATGATCGCTGACAAACTCAATCTCAGGACGGGGTGTGAGAGCTGCGGGTGAGCTGGCTCGGGCCGGGGCAGAGATCTCTCTGCGTACGCCCGGCTCCGCCCGGCGCCAAGGGAAGCCGCTCTCTCTTCCGTCGAGTTCTGAGACCTTGGCAAACTTCCCTCCCCCAACCGCCGGCGTGACTTCTGAGTTGTCACTAATCCGAACCTGATATTCACCAGAGCTCCTTCGGTCACCGACAACGCTCCCCGCTGCTGCCGCGGCCTCCCGCCCGCCCTCCTCAGCGTGTTTTGATTTCAAAGTCTGCGGGCAGGGATTGCCCCGACCCAGTGTGTGCGTGCGTGTGTGTGTGTGCGTGGTTTCATTTACATTTTAAAAATCATTTTTGCCTTCTTCAGCGTGGATCTCAGCACTTGCCCTGTGTCTCAGGCCGACTAACTTTGCATAAACAAAGCAACAACCGAAGCTCATAGTGGGTGAAATCCTGCGGGGAAGTGAAGGCAACCTGGTGGAGTTCGATCTCTCTCTCTCTCTCTCTCTCTCTCTCTCTCTCTCCTCTCTCTCTCTCCCTTCCCCACATTTCTTCCTCTTCTCTTACCTTCTTCCTGCACTCCCCCCTCCACCCCAAATTCAGGTATCCTAAACCACAGGTTTATCAGATACCACTTCCTCCCCTTTTTAAATTCTTCAGACCTGCCCCAGTCTGTGGAAATTACTGGGCAAATTACTAGATCAGAGCTATTTTGAAAGCTAATTTGGGGTAAACTCACTGTTCCTTATCTTTGCAAGGTTTAAATATGAGCCGCTCTCTGGTTCTAATCTCTCATAAAGTAGAAATTGACTTTTGCACATGCAGGTCCTATTTTGAGGGGGGTCGTCTCTTAACACTGGTTCACCACGGGTCACTGGAAACTTTTCCCCCCTATTCCACCCTAATCCCGTTTTCACTCACTACCAAGACACTGAAGCTGCTGATGATTAAAGCAATCTCAAAAGTCTTGCTTAGCTAGGGTTCAATGGCAGGGAAATCATTTTCCTCAAAAAAAGATGTTCTGTAGCCAGGTTTTTGAAGATTTCCTATGAAGAGTCAATCTGTCAATACTGTATTGCCCAGTTAGTTAAAAGGGAACCCCAAACTGAACTTTCTCTCCTAGAGTGCTCTCTCAGGCCTGCCTTTCCTATGGGGATAATCTTTAAAAAGGTAATCAAACCATTCCTTTTCTTCATTCACAGATCCTCTTTACTTGTAGGCAGACATTCTGCTAAAATCGGGAAGTTTTCCAAATAATCAAAAACAAACATGTAACTCTTCCACTTTTTATCCTTCACTCTGGTGTAAAAAGCAAACAAACAAAAAGGGCCTTTGAGTTCAAGGTGAGGGATATCTGGGCCACAGTACTCACTGTTCACCCATGAAAGCTTCCTACATCCTGTTAGTAATGAAGATGGCAAATCATGGCACTTGCCTGAAACTTTCAGGTTCCATTCTTGCATTGAGCCTCAAGGTGCTAGAGTGTGAGAGGCAGTGAGAACACACCAGGTTCAGGACCTGACCTGGGACAGGAGCACTGAGTTCTCAGTATTGTCATTTTCCTCTTGCTTCATACCAGGAAGTACTTTTGCAACTCACACTGAGTTAGATTCGAGATTTAAATGGTTGTCGAAGTTGGTCCAGCCCTGAGTCACAGTTTATAACACCCTGGCTTTTAGAAGATTTGCCTCATATTCTCAACAACTGAGTTACAGACCATCTTAGACTACAATCTGTTTGTAGGCCAAAAAGTTATTGTACAGGAAGAGTTTCCCATTACGGAGAGTACGGAGTGGGTTTTTTAAATCTCTATTTGACAGAGGAGCAGACAGATTGGGGATAGGGCCCTTGACCTCAGATAATTACTTCAGTCGTCCCTCTTCAGCAAATTTAATTCTCACACAAAGAGTAATTAACAACCTCTGACTACTCACTCTATGAGAATTTCCTTTCCTTTTCTTATCTTAAGAACCCTCATAGGAATATTGAAGAATATGTTTAATAGTAGTTTTTAGTTTCACTGCATTTAAACATTTTGCATTCTGCTCACTTCTTCCATAGTCTACTGGAACACATTTAACAGAGTCTTTGGCTGTGTTCTGACTCCAGCACATGAAATTGGAAAATCCAGTCACCAATTTACTGACCTCCCTACTCTCCACCTTGACCCCAAGCAAAGCTATTCACTAGACAACTCTTTGTCAACGGAAAATTCCTTAAGTTTGCTTAATGAGGAGAGAATGTCAGAAGAAAGAAAAAATTTTAATAGTAAAAAATGCCATTCTCCTTTTGACTGCCTCACAACTTTGTCTCTACGAGTTTCTCATTCAGGGTTACAAATCAAAATTACATGTCAGGATACAAGCCACAGTATTGGAACAGGAAGAATGAGCACACAGACCACTAGCTTTTCAAAGGTGACTGAGGTCTCTGCAAGGCTCATGTCCTAAATGGAGAGACATCTTACTCAAACATCTCTAAGGGAGAGGGTTGAATCAGATCACTTCTGAGGCTGTTTTTAACCCTAGAAAGACAAAAAGGGACTCTAAGGGCTAAAAAGCCATTAAGAGCTCAGGCTCTGGAGTCTGACGGGAAGGGGCTGAATACGAGGTCTGGCCTGTGCTAATTGTGAACTCTTAGTAGTCACCTGACTCCTCTAAATCCCGCTAACCTCATGCATAAACTGAGCATAACAATGGTTGATATTACTGGACACATTTGTCAGCCCCTTCAGGTCCACCCTTTACTTTCCCCCTCCTGGTTTGTGCCCCTGAAGGCTGGTATGGATGGTTTTAGAATGGCCCTTATTTCCTCTTGGGCTTGCCTAGCGTGGGTAGAGCAAGGTCTGGATGCTGATTCCCAGGGTCCCTGAGGGCTGGCTGCATTCCAGCCACAGCTCAAGCAGTCCTCTTCCCAGAGTTCCGTTTCTGGATTTAGGTAACCATGTCCTTCTCCAGCACTAGCCTTGGGGCAGTGTACTGTCCCTCGTGGTTTCCTAACACCCTGCTCACACCTTTTTAATAAAGTTCCTTTATTAAGCTCTCCTCAAATTACCCAGTTTGATGTGTACCATCTGTTTCCTGCTGGACCTTGACTGATACACCTTATAAACGTGTTTAGAGGATTAAAATTAAATGAGATAATGCATATAAAGCACATAGTGCAGTTCTTTGCATATAGTAAAAGCTTAATAAATAGGGCTTTTATTTATTTTGACAATTATCATCTTGTGCAACCCTTTCATTTTATATAGGAGGAAATGGAAACTCAGAACTGTTAGGAGAAGCATTCAAAGTCTAATTCACTGAAGGTAGTAACAATCCTGGGACCAAATCCCTGAACTGCCTGCTTGAAGTTCATTGTTCTTCCCTCTGCATCTTGTTGAGCAAAACAGATGAGAAAGGAGGGAAGTGTTATTTTCAAAGATGTTGGAAAAAGGGTTAGACGAGCTAGAGGCAGAGGTGTAGGAGGTAATAAGCATTTTCCATGTATCATTGGGTTTGTCCCTGCTAAATTACTGCTGAAATAAAGAATGCCATTGCAATTTAGAATCCAGTGATTTCAATAACAATAAAATGGGTATGTAACAGGGGGCGCAATGTATGCTTGACAGGTTAAAAACAAATTTATGAACATATAATTGGAAGCTTTATCAGGAGGCATAATAATGTTTTAAGACTATATAGGGTACACTGAAATTAATTTTTAAATAAAGGCTGATTTTTGGATTAGCAGTGTAGAAGTATGAACTTTATAATTCTTTAAAATATAATACTCTGCTGTGAACTCATATAGAACCAGAACACTGAATCCTGAGCCAGAGATGTTCTGTAATGTAATAGCATTAATCACTGGATAGAAAAATATTCGATCACTAATTCCTACATCCATTCAGTCGTTCAAATAGATATTCATTAAGCTTGCAATATTCTCTAGGTGCTTTTATGAGTGCTGACATATAAAGATTAATTAAATATATTCTCAGCTTCAGTGGCTTTTAGAGGAAATCAGAGGCAGGTGTATGAAAAGATTTTGGTATGAACAAAAGTAGAAATATACCTAGGCTACTACGGGAGCCTTAAAGAGATTGAGTAGGGTACAGGGAGTAGAAGAGGCTTTCTTAGGTCAGAATTAAGTCTTTGCAAGAGTCATGTGTTTCAATTCAATTACATTTTAGCCTTCTATATTCTTCCAAATTATCAATACTAATGAATTAAGATTTAGCTTTTATTAGCATATACATTAGTAATAAAACCAAAAAAGCACATACAATATTGCATTACTTTTTACTGTAGGAGGTTGGCTGAGGTATATGTGGAAACAGAAACATTTAAATAAATTTTCCCTTGGTGACTAGAGTGTATGATAAGAAAAGTAGAATAAACTTTAAAGGTGGTATTATACAGAGACTCACTTGAAAAATGCCATCTTCAGAGATTTCATTCATGTACTTTACCAATTATATCTTATTTGTATAATGAGGACCAGGCTTATTTGAGATATAGATATACAGTAAGTTGGAACATATTTGTGGAGAAGAAACATGAAGTAGGGCCATTTGTTTTAGGACCTAGGATGCATTCATATACAATTGAACATACTAATAAATAGAACACAATTTAAGCAGGTTATTTGTTTTTACACAGTCTTTACAAAATTGGTTATTTCTCTCTCAACGTTAATTGATGCCTAAGTATAATTTACTTTACCATGGTAATGCTGCTAAATATTTGTGAATCTTTGTTGAAGTTCAAACTACAAAATTATATTATCTTGGCTAATTCTCATTCAGGTTGCTCTTGTCCACTTACCCTGATCATCCCCACTTGGTTCACTGTTTTCTTGTCCACCTCATATCCCCAAATCCATTCCCACTCACATTGTGTGTGTGCGTGTGTGTGCGCGCATGTGTGCGTGTGCGCGCATGTGTGCGTGTATGCACACGTATATGTCCGTTTTAGCCACCCACATCTATGGCTACAATGTGGAACTGAAAATTACTTCCAACAGCTCAAATGTAGAGACTCAGTTTTTTTAAACCCACTATATTACCCTCTATTAAATACAAATGATTCTGTCTTCCTTGTGGCCCTTATCGTGTTTTCTGGTTTTCTGATTATTTTCTACCAATTCATTAGTCATATCCTGATTTTCTTGATCTTCAGCCCACCTTAATAAATGTATTAAACTATAAACTAATACAATTAATACATGTATCTTTTAATTTGCTTTCCTGTTTTCAAAGTAGTACATATTTACTAAAGACAATGTAGCAGGCCGGGCACAGTGGCTCACGCCTGTAATCCCAGCACTTTAGGAGGCCAAGGCAGGCAGATCACAAGGTCAGGAGATAGAGACCATCCTGGCTAACACGGTGAAACCCCGTCTTTACTGAAAATACAAAAATTAGCCGGGTGTGGTGGGGGGCGCCTGTAGACCCAGCTTCTCTGGAGGCTAAGGCAGGAGAATGGTGTGAACCTGGGAGGCGGAGGTTGCAGTGAGCTGAGATCACACCACTGCACTCCAGACTGGGTGACAGAGTGAGACTCCATCTCAAAAAAAAAAAAAAAAAAAAAAAAAAAAGACAATGTAGCAATGCAGAAAAGATAAAAGGAAAGAAATGACCAATGAGCAAAGTATCCAAACACAATTGCTGCCAAAATTTTAGTGTATTTTGTGTATTTTTTCTATGCATAATTTATTACATGTAGTTGTAATTGTACTTTGCATACAATTTGCATCCTACTTAAGTGTTCAAATTCCTTATGACTCTATTTAAATAGATGTCATCAATGAAGAAAAATGGTTTACTTTTTCATCCCACTGTTACTGGGTACTAAGTTTATTTATACATAGTTTTCATTTTTATATGTAATTCTGTAATGAGCATCTTTGGGTATGAAAGTTTTTCAGAACTCAGGATGATTTTCTTAGAATGGATCCCTGAAAATAGACCAGAGGATATGAACATATTTAAGTGTGCATCCCAAGGCCTCTCTCATTTTTGAACTTTCTGTCATGATAAAAGTTCCTTCCTTTTCATTTTTTGGCTTTCTTCCCCTAGGTTAACTATAATGCTGAATTTTTGGTTAATAATTTTGCTATATGTGCATTCCTGAACTATATATATTTAATATAAATTATATGTAATACAATGATATTGTATATATTATTAATATATTAACCTCTCTCTATATATACATAGTCATGACAATCTCCATATTAATCCTCAGTCATTTTTGGTTCCTCTTGAATAGTCCCTTTTTGAGGGAAGAAGTCCTGAGGGTGTGCAGTTCACATCTATGCTCTAAATTCAGTTGTCCTCCTGAAACAATCCATTTTCTGTGGAGACTCATTTCCTTGACAATAACTCATTCTCTTCTCCCCTGCTCTCCCACTGTCCCTCTCTCTATCCATACTTTCCCTTTTCTTTCCTCCTTTCTTCCTTTCTCTACAACACAGTGAGTAGCCCCTAACTACTCTCATTCCTCTTGTTCTCAGATGACTTCACTTCTTGCTCTACTGAAACCAAGGATTTCTGATTTGAGCTTTTTCTAATATTCTCTTATTTCCATCTGTTATTTCCCATCCTTTTAGTCATAACATTACTCTGATTAAAAAATGATCACTTATTATTTTCTTACTTTTATTTTTAGTAAAATATGTGTTATATTCAAAAGCATACATATAACTACTTAAATGTTACAATGTTTAATAATAAAAGAAACGTTTATAAACTAGCCACCAAATTTAAGCAGGGAAACATTGCCTGTACTCGTGTGTTCCTTCCTTTTCATTTTTTGGCTTTCCTCCTAGGGTAACTACCATCCTGAATTTTTTGTTAATAGTTTTTCTATGTGTGCCTTCCTGAACTATATGTACTTAACATAAATTATGTGTAATAAAATGATATTGTATATATTATTAACATATTAACCTTTCTCTCTATATACATCTATATTTGTATTGTATGTATACATATTCCTAAACAATACATTGTTTGATCTTGCTTTTTTTTTGTACAAATAGTATCACACTCAAGGTACTTTTTCTGGGTCCCTTTTTTCATTCAATGTTGCACTTTTAAGATTCATTTTTTGTATGTATAATGATAGTTCATTCTTTTTCTTTTAAATGTCTGCTTGATTTTCCATCCTGTAATTATAATACAATTTATTTGTCATTACTTCCTGGGTTGTTGTCATTTTTTGTTGTTACTAAAAAGAGTTCTGCAATAAGCATTCTGGTATGTATCTCTTGATGCTCCTGTACAAAGATTTTTCTAGATTTAGAGTATCAATATAAGAGTACATTTTCCAATTTTTTGGTATTCAAATGCTCAACTTTCCAAGATATTGTGAATTATTTTCCAGAGCGATTACACTGACTTACACTCTTGCTAGTAGTACAGAAGACATCTCGTGGATCTACAACCCTTTCTCCTAACACTTGGTAATGTTTGACTTCTTTTTCTTTTTGCCAAGCCAATCTGGTGAGTGTAAAAAGGTATCTCACTGTGGCTTTTAATGTGCATTTTCTAAATCACTAATAAGGCTGAGCATCTTATATGCTTTTTCTTTGTTTATATTTCCTCTTTTGTGAAATATCTGTTTATTATGTATTTCTCCCATTTTTATATTGAGTTTTTTAATTATTAATTTTATAAATTCCATATTGCAAACATCTTATTCCAATTTGTGGCTTTTAATTTTATTTGACATGTGTTTTAATACATGGGAGTTTTAAATTTTACTGTGATTTATCAATATTTTCTTTTATGACTAATGCTTTTTGTGTCTTGTATAAAAATTAT
This sequence comes from Nomascus leucogenys, assembly GCF_006542625.1. Lineage (NCBI taxonomy): Eukaryota > Metazoa > Chordata > Mammalia > Primates > Hylobatidae > Nomascus > Nomascus leucogenys. The sequence goes on along the minus strand of NC_044386.1, from coordinate 64,286,519 downwards.
TTTGCATTCTGAACTTAAAAAATGTTCTATAAAATTTATTAACAAATTTGATTGTCTTTTCTTTTTATACTTAATTCTTTAACAACAGGGAATTGAATTTTGTGTGTAGAAGTGAGGTAAGAATCCCTTTCATTTTCACTGAATGGATAACCAGTGTACCAACTCCACCAACTCCATTGCTTTCCAAGTATCTTCAGCCTGCCTGTCTCATATATCAATTTATCTACAAATTCTTTGGGCCTTCAGTGTAGATACTAGATAATAATATAGTCTATAGAAAATGACAGTTTTATTTCTTCCTTTCCAATCCTATTACTTTCTTCCCTTTTGCTTTTTTTTTTTTTAGTTTATTTTTGTTTCTTGTTTTTGTTTTTGTTTTGAGACAGGCTATTGCTCTGTCACTGAGACTGGAGTGAAGTGGTACAATTTCTGCTTACTTGAGTCTGGACCTCTTGGGCTCAAGTAATCCTCCCACCTCACCCTCCTGAGTAGCTGGGACTACGGGTGCATGCCACCACCCCCAACTAATTTTGTTTATTTTTTGTAGAGCTGAGATTTCACCATGTTGTCCAGACTGGTCTGGAACTCCTGAGCTCAAGCGATCCACCCTCCCTGGCCTCCCAAAGTGCTGAGATTACAGGTTTGAGCCACTGTGCCCAGCCCTCCTTTTCGTTTCTCCTTTCTTTCTTACTTCCCCCAACCCCCTTTTTTTCTTTCTTTCCTTCTTTTTTTTTGAGAGAGGGGTGTGGTCTTATTGCCCTATCTGGGACCAGATCTCCAGGACAATGTTAAACCAAAGCATTCCTAAATAGCAGACATCCTTATCTTATTATTAATTTGAAATTCTTGTTTATAGACTTTCTCCATTAAGAAAGTTATTTACTGCAGTTAATTGATGATAATCTTTATCAGATTAAGGAAGCTGTTTTCCCCCCATGCCTAGTTCACCAAGAATTTAAAAAATTTAGTGTTAAGTTTTGTTAAATGATTTTTCTATATGTAATAAATATTTTTTTCTCCTTTACTCTGTTACTTTTATTTATAATCTTTCTAATATTTAACTATTCTTATGGTTTTGGCTACATTGAAGTTTATAATACTACACAGCCAGGTTTAGGTTAATAATATTTGCTTAAGATTTTTAAATTTCTATTGATGTGAGATAACGAACAATCATTTTTCTTTTTTCTTTAAATTTTAAAAAATCTTCTTTTCCTGGCCGGGCGCGGTGGCTCACGCCTGTAATCCCAGCACTTTGGGAGGCTGAGACGGGCGGATCACGAGGTCAGGAGATAGAGACCATCCTGGCTAACACGGTGAAACCCGGTCTCTACTAAAAATACAAAAAATTAGCTGGGCGTGGTGGTGGGCGCCTGTCGTCCCAGCTACTCGGGAGGCTGAGGCAGGAGAATGGCGTGAACCTGGGAGGCGGAGCTTGAGGTGAGCGGAGATCGCGCCACTGCACTCCAGCCTGGGTGACAGAGCGAGACTCTGTCTCAAACAAATAAACAAACAAACAAACAAACAAACAAAAATCTTCTTTGCCTAATATTGGTAACATTTGATTGGAGTTAGAGAGAGTTTCCTCCCATTTCTATTCTCTAGATAACTTAATATGTGATTGAAATTATGTTTCTTAAAAATTAGGTAAAGTTGACTAAAATAATATTGGCCTTCTTTTACAAAAAAAGATTCTTAACTACAGATTCAATTTATTTAATTGAATAAAACTAATAAAATAATCACTAGAGATTATTTTATTAGTTTTGGTCTCAGACTCCTGAGCTCAAGTGATCCACTCACCTTGCCAAAGTGCTGGGATTACAGGCCTGAGCCACAGCGCCCAGACAGTGTCATTGAAATTTCTAAACTTATTGCATACTGGTAGGCATTAAATTTAAATTAGATTCTGCTGTGCTTTTTCTTTTTTTTTCCCCACACTTCCTAAGTTGAATCCTTAGATGGCCCTAACAAATACTAGAAGAAGAGCAAAGATGTCATGGAAAGGATACTTGGATACAATCTCATTTGTCCCTTTCCTGTTGGTCAATAATCCCAGGGATTCTAGATGTTTTTTCACTTATGATTGATTTGCAACTAATTTTGAAATATTTATGAAAATGGAGTCTAATGAAATCTCTTTAAGGATCCTATTTCAACTGTGAATTAAACAAAAACTTTTAACTTAGAGATACCCATCCACTGTGGGGGAGTCAGAATTTTTATTTTGAGTCACTTGATTTCTAAATACCAGTTATTGTTTTTTACTCTGTGTTTCTGTGCGTGTGAGAGATTGTGTGTGAGAGACATTATTCTGTGTGTGTGAGAGACTATGATTTATGAAATTCACATATATGAGTAAGATTGACAGAGTATGGATTCATGAAAAGTATGTGTTTTAACAGAGTACAGATTCATGAAAAGTACGTGTTTTATGGCATTTGAAATACATGGGCTTTTTGGTACCGGTAGCAGCATTTGGTGGTTCTAGATTTTTGAAAATCTTCTATAAAAAATCCATAGATTTATACTTAGCCACAGTGTCTCCATTGTTGGTTTCGAGTATTGATATTTGTTGGACTGCAGGATGGATAGAGGAGCTCCTCCTTCAGTGGGCTGTGAATGTCCTCCATGTAACAAGTGCAAGACCATAGTCACAATGGCCCTCAACACCAGTTGATCAAGTCTCAGTTTAGGAGGACCAATAAGAAAACCACATATTTTTGCTACTTTTATTCCACTTTTCAGCAACACCAAAAAGGACATATTTTTACATGCTGTAAAGAAATCTTCAGCAAAATAGGTAGTGACTCGAACTTCTGTATCTTAAAATATGTGGTTTTTAAAAATAACCATAAAGCTGAGACATGATAGTTAGATTCTCATGAAAATAAGTTAAGCAACAAAGGGTCACCCCACAGGTTAAGTTTAGTAATTTATTTACCCATACATCTTTTAAGAGCCACTTTTCCTGAGAGGCATGGTGGTGTAGTAGCAGTGATGCTGGCTAGGGAATCAGATGACTTGCTTCCAAGCAATGTGACCTTAGGCGTGCCTCTAGCGTTATCTGTGGCTGGTTCTTTAGATAATATCTAAAGATGTCTCCAGATCTGTGGTTCCATATATTTTAGAGCAATACACAATTATCTGGCTTCTTTTCTCACTGCTTATTCAAAGGAACACTAGAACCATAATCGTGAGAGCTCCTGATAAGATTAAATCATGGATAGCTGGAGGCAGATGGGGTGGGAAGGGGGTAGAGAAAGGCCAAACTGATCTGGGCCCATGAAAAGTGCATTGTTAGATTTTTAGCTGAGAATTGCTTCTTTTGATCATATAACCTATTATCCTAAGAGATAAAGCAAACTAGATTTGTCCTTATATAGATTAAAAAAAAAGAAGTGTAAAGACACCAGCTTATTTTTAGGTTATGTATATCAAATTAAACTGGTCAGCTAGAAATAGGAACAAAAAAATCGTAAACCAAATCATAAAATAAGTTTTACTCAGATTCATGCCATTGGACGAGATGCATGTGTTGCCATTCTACTTTAGGTTGTGATTTTCCAGGACGTGAGGAATGTAAATTCAGAGTACATTTTGGGCACTAAAATTCTGTAACCTGTGGATCTGAAATGAGGTTACAAAAGCAAGACAGGGGTGGCACCCTTGCTTTGAATCCTTTTTCTACAAAAGCAAAAAGAGATGGCCAGGCATGGTGTCTCACACCTGTAATCCCAGCAGTTTAGGAGGCCGAGGTGGGTGGATCGCCTGAGGTCAGGAGTTTGAGACCAGCCTGACCAACATGGAGAAACCCCATCTCTACTAAAAATACAAAAAATTAGCCCGGTGTGGTAGTGCCTGCCTGTAATCTCAGCTACTTGGGAGACTGAGGCAGGAGAATCGCTTGAACCCGGGAGGCAGAGGTTGTGGTGAGCTGGGATTGTGCCATTGCACTCCAGCCTGGGCAACAAGAGCGAAACTCCATCGCAAAAAAAAAAAAAAAAAAAAAAAAAAAAAAGAGCAAAAAGAGCTGCTGGTTATTTAGGAGACTGGAGTAATCTTGGAAGATGTGCTCTGAATCTTTTTTCTATTTTCAGAAAGACAGACACATTGTGGAGATGTGGCTGGGCTACTGACTTAGAAAAGGCAGGAGGAGTTACAACATGTTTATATGCTCCTGTAAACTCAGGCACTGGACTGCTCTTTAGGCTGCCTCCCTGAATCAGTTAGAATGTTTTTGGCTGCAAGTAACAGAAAACCCAATTCTAAGTGGCTTAAGCAATAAGGAAATAAAGTTATGCCATTGGCAAGAGGTGGGGCAAGCTCCATCTCTCATTCCCTTCAATTTTCTTGGCTCTGCCATCTTATGTGTATCAGCTTTATCCTCAGGCTGGCAGCCAGATGGCTGCAGCAGCTCTGAGCCTCTTATCTTCCCACAACCACACTGAGAGGAAGAGTGCCTGTTTCTCTTTCTCTGGATGCTGTTGTGGGAAGATGTGTGAAAAAAAAATTGAGAAGACCCCAGCAAACTTTCCCTCATACCTCATTTGAATGACTTTTTGGAAGGCTTAACCATGGATGCCGAGCCAATCATTGATTAGAGAAAGGACCTAGCCCTAGAGTTGGGAGCAAATGCTTTAACTGTTATGCTGATATACAGTGGAGGAAATATGGAATAGATTTTGAGAAGAAAGTTTGCTTACTTTAAAATATAATTGATGAGAAACTAGGTACAACTCTGGCAAAAATTGGGCTATGGAAATAGCAGCTCCATATTGAGTATTGTCTAACTGCCAGCTAGTATGCTGAGCATTGCATTTGAATAATCTCATTTAATTCTCATAACAATATGAAGTAGGCACAATCATTATTATTGGGACATCCTTGTTTCCTAGATGAGGAAATTAAGGTTCTTAGAGATTCAGGCAATTTACTATGGTTTACAAAGCAAGTTAGTAGTAGAATTAAGGAACATAATGCTAAAACCCTTGTTCCTAAGAGTTTTCTGTCTCCCAGGGAGGACTTCTCTGATGCATGGGTCAAAAATCAGCATGTAACAAATTGGTTAGTTATATGCATAGAAATAGCATCCTGTAAAAGGGTTTACCTGACAGATAGCTTTGGGTAGCATACTATGGGGCCCAGTGAATCTGTGATGTTTGGTTTTCAAAATTGAGTAAATAATAATGATATCAACAGTCATGAAGAAAATGATAAATTTGGGAAAACATGAACTCTTTTAGACAGAGTATGTTTGTTTAAACACACATAAATAATAAAATATGACAGCAAAACGTTTTTGTTTAAAATAAAAAATAAAAATGTTTGCTTTCTAAATAAAAAATAACTACAAAAAGGTTAGACAGCAATTTAGTAGCATTTGGAAGGAGATCATATCACCTGATAGATTATCTACAATTGAGCTATTAGGAGAAATTTGTAAAAAAGAAACATGTTGTTGGCTAGATGGGATGAACTGGGACCTGTGTTTATTTTTTGTGTAGAATAATTTAGTAAATTTTGGTACAACTTTATCCTGCAATGGAAGGCAATAGGTGACCAGTGATTTCTTTACAGCTTAAAACAAAGTTTAAAAATTGAGCATGAAGGAAAGTAAGGAAATCTGCAACTATTGTATTGTAAATGCCATGAAGTATTTTTCTGTTTTAGCTACTGGCATGGAACATAAATATTTGAAAATTTTTTTTGGCAAGGTAGGGCATTTAATTGTTTGGATTTTCTTGGAAATCACAGTTGAGCCCAGAAATCAATTACAAAAGTGGTGTGCTTTGCTCTATTTTTTTTTTTATAACAACACTTTTCATTTGTCTCTGAACAGGTTTTTCAAGAAATCCATTCTATAGGCAGGTGGCTCCCTGCTCTGCTGTTTTGGAGCTTCAATCACTAGTGACATGCCTGCAATCCACAAAGTCCTGGGTGTCTCCTTTAGCTATCATCATCTGAAAGACATCTAAAAGGGTTTTTTAGTGCTTGAGAGAATTAGGTTTCATTTCTGGCATTCCACAATGTAAGTGGAAAAGTTGATCCACACTGACATGAAGGGCTCAATTCTGCATGAACTTTTTGTTTTTCCACCAGAAATAATCCTTTCCTTTTTTTCCTTTTTTGTGTAAGGCTCAAGTTCATTTAAAACTTGTTGACTCTTTCCTAGAGACATATAGCTGAGCAAACTAAATCCGTCCCACTGAAACTGACATCTATTAGCAAAAGGATGATTATTTTTAATACTAGAGACATGTTTACAGAATGACTGAACTTGCTAAGCGGTAAAATACAGAGTGCACTGAGACCAAGAAGAGTCAATCATCAACCACTCCTGTTGTTTTAAAATAGACTTAATATGCTTTTAAAAGAGTATTATTTCAATAAAATAATCCACAAATAAATACAAAACAAAAGGGCAAATGTAGAGACATATTGCAAGTAAGCATGCATACCAAAAAGGTAAGTGCAAATTAGATTTGAATATTCATGAGTCACAAATCATTGACAGTTTGAAATAATGCGAAACAGCTTTATAAATAAGGTTAAGGCAAGGGACATCAAAGAAGTGCATCGTTAAATCAATAGCAGTTTGTGCATATACTTGCAAATTGCGGTTACAAGTTTTGTGACATGGGAGAAAAAATACTGTGTATCTGATGGAGGAAGACACATAAATATTCCTTTTGTATATTGTATTTTTGCAATTCGTCATGCACTTGGAGCCCAGCCAGGTAGAGAGTGGTTGGACATCATATTCCTTCACCAAGACAGAGTTTTCTTTTCAGAGACAGAGTGTCAGGCCTATGCCTGAAGAGCGCTTGCTTGCTCTGCTAAACAATTCAACATGCAGTGACTTCTGTAGAGTTGCTTTCCAAAATAAAGATTAGCATCTAGCGCACATGACTTTAGAGGCTGGTCAGCTTTAAATCTCTTCACAGTAAAATAACTTCAATTGTAGAGCATATTGTCTAGTGGTTGTTTTCCTATTTGGCAGGGAGCACATGAATTCAAAGTATAAGAACAATTTGTAAAAATACTTTGGAATGATTAGAGATGTATAGCCATTACTTTTAATGGCAAAAACTGCAACTTTGCACCAACCTAATACCTTATAGGTAACCTTGTATTTTAAATAAAAACATTTTCATTTTTGTTCAGCAAGTAACTATTAACTTGATGCAGATCTTTTTTGTACCAGTGGCTTTTTGGTGTGTGTGTGTGTGTGTGTGTGTGTGTGCACGTGTTGCATACGCATGCAGTGTGTGTAAGAAGAGTTGTTTGAAATGATAGGACTTACAGATCAAAAACTTGTTTAGGACTTAACTTAAAGCAGAATCATTTCCAACTGATTTTTTTCTCATAAGTTTATATTTGGGTTACTATCTTTAAGTTATGATGTATTTCTTCAAGATACTACTCTGCAAGCTTCTTTTTTTTTTTTTTTTTTTTGAGACGGAGTCTCACTCTGTCGCCCAGGCTGGAGTGCAGTGGCGCAATCTCGGCTCACTGCAAGCTCCGCCTCCCGGGTTCACGCCATTCTCCTGCCTCAGCCTCTCCGAGTAGCTGGGACTACAGGCGCCCGCCACCACGCCCGGCTAAATTTTTTTGTATTTTTAGTAGAGACGGGGTTTCACCGTGGTCTCGATCTTCTGACCTCGTGATCCGCCTGCCTCGGCCTCCCAACGTGCTGGGATTACAAGCGTGAGCCACCGTGCAAGCCTCTTTATTGCTTTCTGTCTGCTTTTTTTGATGACTGAAGCTAGTGACATCACATGAAAATCATGGCATACAGTAGCACTAATTTTTGGAAGAAGCTGGGGAATTGTGGTCTGTTTAGAAAATTAATCTATATCTTCTGGCTAGACCATGCTTCACAACAGACATTTAGATTTGGGAAGTGAAATGCAGATGAGGCATAACCAGAAAGAGAGGCCTCTGTACTGTTGCCAATTTTCTACTCCACTAGGAAAGAAGCTAAGATGACTTCTGTATGGTTAATAATCAAGAATATCCATGATTTCCAAAAGCTATGGCCTTGAATTTTTTTTTTTTTTTTTTGAGACGGAGTCTCGCTCTGTCGCCCAGGCTGGAGTGCAGTGGTGCAATCTCAGCTCACTGCAAGCTCCACCTCCCGGGTTCACGCCATTCTCCTGCCTCAGCCTCCTGAGTAGCTGGGACTACAGGTGCCCGCCACCACGCCTGGTTAATTTTTTTTTATTTTTAGGAGAGACAGAGTTTCACCTTGTTAGCCAGGATGGTCTCGATCTCCTGACCTCGTGATCTGCCTGCCTAGGCCTCCCAAAGTGCTGGGATTACAGGTGTGAGCCACCGCACCTGGCTGGCCATGATATTTTTTTTTTTTTGAGATGGAGTCTTGCTCTGTCACCCAGGCTGGATGGAGTGCAGTGGCGCGATTTCGGCTCACTGCAAGCTCTGCCTCCCGGGTTCACGCCATTCTCCTGCCTCAGCCTCTCCGAGTAGCTGGGACTACAGGCGCTCGCCACCACGTCCGGCTAATTTTTTGTATTTTTTTTTTAGTAGAGACGGGGTTTCACCGTGGTCTGGATCTCCTGACCTCGTGATCTGCCCGCCTCGGCCTCCCAAAGTGCTGGGATTACAAGCGTGAGCCACTGCGCCCGGCCCTCAGCCATGATATTTTTTAAAGGTCTTTATGTGATGTCTGCAATTATAATTTTTCAGTATTGATTCAGGGCACATTCAGCATTATATTTGTAAGCCATATATTGTTATATTTGTCCTATAGCTAAACATTTCTTGACTGTCAAAAGTTATTAACTCATTTGATCTTAGGAAGTATTTCTATTATTCCTTTCAATAAATGCTTTGTCATGATATAGTATCAGACTATTTAAGTTATCCAAACTTCTTTTATTAATTGATTAGCCACAATATTTGATTTAATGATTACCAGTTGTAGGGGTCTATATTGGCAAACACTATTTTTTTTTTCTTCTAACTAAATTTATTTCCATTAAGTTATAGTTAATAAACTTTCTTCATGAGGAGAATTTACAACAGCTATATACTTGATGATTTTGATAAGTCTTTCTATGTATGTGTGTTAATATATGTTTTTTTTTTTTCTTTTTTTGAGACGGAGTCTCCCTCTGTCCCAGGCTGTAGTGCACTGCTATCTGGGCTCACTGCAAGCTCCGCCTCCCAGGGTTCAAGCGATTCTCCTGCCTCAGCCTTCCAAGCGGCTAGGATTACAGGCATGCACCACCATGCCCGGCTAATTTTTATATTTTTAGTAGAGACAGGGTTTTACCATGTTGGCCAGGCTGGTCTCGAACTCCTGACCTCAGGTGATCCGCCTACCTCGGCCTTCCAAAGTGCTGGGATTACAGGCATGAGCCACTGCACTGGGCCGAATATACAGTTTTTAAAAATCACTTAATCTGTAAATTAAAACATAACATGTTGAACTCGCCAAGGAATCTAAACATTATTATTCTCCAACCTTACAATCTACAGAGATAAGAGACAAGTCATTTCAGATTTTCTTCTGCCTTTTTTAACTGAGGGAGATTGTTACATTGCATTTTGATTTCTAGAGCAAGAAAGTGCCTGACTAGTCAAGGCCATCACTGAGATAACTTTCTTTAACCATCCCCCTTGTCTTGGATCAAGAAGTTAAAGAATCTAGGAGCTGTCATTTTTGGTAATTCAATATCTAAATGAAAGAAAGATAGAATAAGATAAAAGACTTACCATTGATTCTGAATTACTTAACAATGAAATACTGAATTCCAATGAAGTCTTATGAAAAAGAAACAGTCTCTCTCGATCCTAAATATCACCTTGGGAGACCCTTGGACCTCATGCTCATTTTGCTATGTAAATAGAATTAATTTTATCTTCAAAGAACAGTGGAGTGACAGTTAAGGGGCTTCTATTTTCTATTCTGCCACTAACTGCTACTATGAACTTGCATAAGGTACTTCAAATTCTTTGCATCGCTGTTTCCTCAATTATAAAAGAGAAAGTTGGTCTAGAACTGGCAATTTCCAAATTGTGCCTCTGAATCCTTAGGGTTGCAAGGAACTAGCAGAAGTCTTGACCATTCACTTTTTTTCCTGGTTTGCATATTGATCTTAGCAAAATTTAATTCGAGGAAAGGAAAATGACTTAAAAAGTTTGAAAAACATTAAATTAAAAAAATTGCTAAGATGTATCTTGATTTGATAATTCTAATCTGTAACCTATTTTGTTTTGTAACTATGCTAGAGAACATTGGAGTGAACAGAATTGTCATATTCTTGGCTTCTCCTTTTAAATAGAGGTTGTGAAAAGAATTCCTAAACCGTATAGAAAGGAGGGCTAGAAAACACAAATTGGAAGGTGAGATCTTAGTACGATTTTAACTGAGCTCATATGTGATGTCAAGACAACTGCTGAACATGGTATGCGCACCTCTCAGCCAGGTCTGCTCTTTCCCTGGGCCACAATGCTACACAGTCCCAGGGGGCACCATTTTGTTGGAGTTTAACTGAACAGTGCCCTTGAATGATGTTGAGTGATGCATCGCCTATGTGGCTTATAGCAGGCGTGGCCTTTTCATCATTTGGTCAAGAGCTATTTCTATTTCAAGGTCTACTTCAGAGATCCTAGCATGATTCACACCCTCTCACTACCTCCTTTCTTCAAAATTAGTTTCTCCCTACTTCGTGATTTCAGGGCACTTTGTGTTAACCTTTTAAAGAATACTATGCCATTGTATTATAGTTAATAGTATTTGGGTGCCCATCTCCCTTGTTAGGTTTTGAGCTTTTAGAAGGCAGGAGCTGGGTTTTAATCTTATTTGAATTTTTTTTTTTTGTGGTTTTTGTTTGTTTGTTTGTTTTTTGGTTTTGAAATAGGATCTTCCTTTGTCTCCCAGGCTGGAACGCAGTGGCACAATCACTGCTCACTGCAGCCTTGACCGTCTGGACTCAAGTGATTCTCCCATTTCACCCTCCCAAGTAGCTGGGACTACAGTCATGCACCATCATGCCTATAAAGATAATTTAATTTATAATAAATTATTTATACAAACAATAACACTCAGTATATTTTTCCAAGACCTTGATAAAATATGATAGTGGTATTCTTTTCTTGCCATATATACTCAACCATTCAATTCAACACAACAAATACCATGATGATTGTGTGCTATTCTACATGTTAAGGGGGTATCATGTACGAACCCCATCCAGGGAGCATGGGAGTTAATAAAACCTATACCTTTCATAATTAAAATATGAGGCAGTACATGATTAGTGCTGTATTATAAGTGTAAACCAAAGTGCTTTGGAAGCTCTAAGGGCTTGGGATTAATTCGATGATTGCACATAAAATCAGTTTGCACATAAAATCACTTTGGTTTGGAGCAGTGGGATTTCAGCAGGCAAAAATATACAAGGGGCAAGGGCAAGTGCAAGGTACAGCATGAAGATGATGGGGATTTTATGGTATGTGAGAATGATTACACATTAGATACAGAAATAGTATAGATTTTGCAGTAGTTGGGAAGAAGCCTGGAAAATTAGGTAGAATTTAATTATGGTATTAATTACTTAAATACCATACTAAAAAGTTTAGAATTATTCCCCTGAAAAATTGGAACTCATCAAAGGAGAAGCAAAAGAAGAAAAACTTGGATTTACAAATCTTAGTCTGGTAGTATCAGGCAAAATTAATTGAAGGGCAAACTTTGAAGACGGGGAGACCAGGGTAAGCAAAAGATAATCTGAGGACTTAATTTGGAATATAGCTATGAAAAAGAAAGGAGAGAATGAATGTGACAGTAAAATAAAGAATAAGAAGTTGAAAATATTTCTGAAATACACTGAATAGAAGATATGGAAGTGGTATTGTGACAAATTATTACACAAATTTTCAATCTGCTAATATTAATTTTCAACACCTTTGGTGCCTCCAACATTCTTTAAAATATTAAAGAAATTAATCATTAGTAATAGTCATGTTTATTTTTTACTAAAGTGGTAAATGTTATTCTTAAATCTGTTGTCACATTTGTCACACTTGCCATTAGGTAATCAATCTATCAAGGGTCTTATTGACAATTCTTACAACCAATGCCTTAAATATCTCATTTTCCTATTTTAGGGTCCAGGCTTGGAATGTTTCTTAGTAACTTTAAACAGAATTCAAAAACACCCATACTGATAATATATGTACATTTAGAACACTCTAACTTTAGTACAAATCTGAGTTATCATATAATATTTAAAATAATCAAAAGCTATTATACTTTGTTGCTAAATTTTGACTTAGACACCCCTAAGTGCTGAAGGAATGCCCCCATCTTACATTTTAAAAAGTTGACTCCAGAGTCAACAGTGTTGGTACAAGATACAGAGATTGAATCTGTCAAGGGGAGATGTCCTGGAGAAGAAAAAAAAGCAGGTACATACTTGCAGTTATTTGCTGCTGAGTACATACAGAATTGGATGCCATCATTTATTGGTGGTGACTGGGGCTGACGGCCACTTTGGAATGCAGAAAAAGGAGGAGGAGGATGAAAGGGACAGGATGCCTCAGGGATTCATCCCCTGGTCTCATTCTTTCTCTTATTCTCCAGCCCCTCCTCACCAAGGACCCCGGGACACACGCTCCACTCCTTCTGTAGGACTTACTTGTCTTCAGATCTTTGAGACATGGCTGGTGGAGTGGCTCAGTAATTTCAGGGCTCTTTCCCTTCATAATATACTAAGAAGCTGAATAATCTGCTATCTAGACACTGATCCTATCTTTGGGTACGGGGTCACAGAAACCTTGTAAGTTAAAAAAAAAGTGTTAAAAGAAAAAACCCCCAGAAAATGAGATATAACACATTTTCTTAGAAATCCTTTCTGGAATCCAAAATCTTTTACTGTATGAGTTGAAAATATCATCTATTAAAAGTGCAATTTATGTGTAGAGCAGCGAATAGAATTGTATTGATATATGTGGGTAAAAATATTTTTATTCTTCATAAAATACTGATATTTTTGTAATTGAATGCTAATAATACAGATAGTAACTACAGAATTGGATCCCATCATTTATTGGTGGTGACTGGGGCTAATGGCTACTTTGGAATGCAGAGAACATTTATTCAATGTTGATTGAATAGACATTAAAACAGAAACATTTTTAATTGATCAATATTGCTTATATGCCTCAATTTTCTCAAATGTTTTATTGTATTCTTATAAACAGATAGTACTCAAAATTCCTATGAAGCATTTTTTTTTCATTTAAGAAAGGAGAGAAAAGAACGGGGCTGATTAACACAAAATTCAGAATAATCTATGCAGGAAAAGAGGGAAGAGGGATAGATTGAAGAGGGATTCAAGGTTCCAAAGATACTGGTAGCGTTTCATTTCTTAAGTTGGATACGAGATACACAGATGTCCAACTTATTTATTTACTTACTCGTGTTTTTGCATGTAAGCTACAAATATTATTTTGTGTCTGTTTAATATCTGATAACATTATTTAAAGCAGATAATTGTAAGACATGGTACAAGTAATGGTAATGACATAATTATTTAAAAAAATAATGACCCTGCTGACATCCTTTAGGGCTATTAGGGCTATGGAACTAAGCAACTGGCTGTTTTCCAAAGTGTCCTGAGTTTTCTGTTCCAATCTATTAAATAAATAAGGTATTAAATACTATGAGAAAACTGAAGTATATAAACAGAAGAAAGACCTAAATCCAGTGCTAAGGAATTACAGCTCCTTCAGTGACTCCTTGCCTGAGTGGGGCTGTTTACACATACAAGGACTCTGTCTTCTGTTTTACACAGGGAAAGACTGCTGACAACTAGCATTATGGGGTATGTTTGCATGGCTCTTTCCAGAGTTCAAATCAGAGCACTGTAGTTCAGCCACGTGATGTTAACCACTTGTCCTTAATTTCGAAATTATTATGGCATCATTTTCTTTCAGAATTACCGATTACTGTTTATTTATTGATCAAGACTAGTAACAAGACCCAGAATGGTAGACAGCCGACTCTGTCCTTCAAAATGTTCAGAAGAGGCACCAGTGGTGTGTATTTCCTCAGGAATTCAGCTTACTGAGCGTTACTCTGTGTTTCTATCCTTCCTGTTCAATCTTTTGTCAACCCTATTTGCTCTGAATAGTTGAAAAAAACATCCTAGGGTTTGTTATAAAGTGGGATCCTAACTCATGCTGAATTAAAAGTAAACTACATGCCCTGGGTACATTCATGACTTGAGTTCTCTTAAAACTGAAATGGAGTGGAATCGGTAGCCTAAAGGTGAATCCTCTAAATCGCTTTATTACCCAAACTCTTATAATCTCTTTGTTTTTAACAAAGTATCCACAAGAATGGTAGCAGAACTTCCCAGTTAAAATGTCAAGAAATCTCTACTCAGATAAGAATTGAGCTCTTCGGGTTTACTCTTTTTGCAAAATATTTAAAACCTGGAGAGATCATTTAGATGTTGTTTATTTTCATGACCAGATAGATTCTTTTGTTTTGTAAAAGCCACATGCCCATTTTGCCTTCTTCGGGAATTTTTGTTCTAGCACCCTATCATTATTTGCTACCAAACTTCATATCTTTTGTTTGAAGCATCTGAAAATAAAAGTAGTTGTTTAATTTTCTCTTGAGCTTAGTTTGGCAATTACCAAATCACATTTGTCAATACAACCACTGAATCAGATGTGACCTAGACGTCAACATTTTAAAAAGCCTCCATAACCTTACCTATTATTTCAAGTTATAGTAGCTACAAGCAAAATCTTGATTGGATCAATAAGAAACAAAAATGTGCTCTCCTGTGTCATTTCAAAGTCATCTATTAAAACAACTCAAATATAAAATTTAACTACATTGGAATACAAATAGAACAGCATAATGAGGCTTGTGTTTAGAAATGCAAAGAGCATTCTGAAAAGTATTTTAAGAAGAATTAATCTAATTCTGACTATTAATATTCTTCCATCATTTGATTTTTATTCTTGGACATGTGGATGCTATAAACAATACAATGTAAGATTTATAGTGCTTTTTTTCTTTCTTTCTCTCTCTTTTCTCCTTTCTCTTCTTTCTTTCTTTCTTTCTTTCTTTCTTTCTTTCTTTCTTTCTTTCTTTCTTCTCTCTCTTTCTTTCTTTCTGCCTGTCTTTCTTTGTTTCTCTCTCTCTCTCCCTCTCTCTCTTTCTTTCTTTCTTTATCTTTCTGTCTTTTCTCTCTCTTTCTTGTTCTATGTTCCCTTGCATATAGTGAGACACTTCAGAGAATCCTATTTTTTCTTCAGACACATGAAGATGATGTGAATATCAAAATGATAAAGAGGACCCAGGAAGAATAACGCATGAAATAATAAAAAGTTAACTGAACTCATTTTTAATTAGGTTCTTGGTAAGTATGTAGTATATCATTAATAACTACTTATTTACTCAGAAAACATGTTTGTTTTTTGGAAAATATATTTTATGCTGCAATTTAGAGTAATACTTAGTTTTCTTTAACTATTGAAAAGGCATTAGCAATATTGTATTGTATGTTATACTTAATGGCCATTGCCAAAGCTACACAGAAATATGTAAGACGGTTAATTAATAACATTAATTTTGCCTTATTATTCCTTGTGGTTCCAAACACTAGAAAATACCATTGATAGCTTAAAAACTGTTACATATGGCTGGAACCCAAAGTTATTTTTTTGCCATCATTGTAAGGGATACTGTGCATCTTATATATCTTGATATCCTATGTACAGAAAGTGACATCTACTGGAGAAAGCAGAACTGAATATTTACTTTCCAAACTATTTTTTCTGCTAAACTTCCAGGCAAGTTGCACTATCTTCAAGATTATCTGAAACTTGTAAAACAAAGAAAGATTTTAATTAGTTCAGTATGGCGTAAAGCCTGGTTGGTTTTGATTGTCATTTTCTTAAAGCTGCCCTGTGGGAAACTGGTTATGGGGCCCACACAAATTATCTCATAAGAAACGCTATTGAAGATATCTGGAAAACACAACTACAGCACATTTCCTTAAGAATGAAACTGAAATTCTAAATAACTGTAAGCCATTGAGTGGTGGATTTGAAGAGGACTCCACTGTAACACTTTGTCTGAAAACCTTTTTGGAAAATATGTAACTTCTTTACATGGTCTGGAAATAGGAGTTGTAAAACAAATATGAGATTAGAATACATAATATCTTTCAGGTAGAAAGACACTCCCCTATGCTATCTTGTAGCCTAATGATTATTTATTCATGTTAATAAGATATGTGTCTAACTTCATAATCTAATCAAACTGATGTTCTTAGGGAATGGGGGAATACTAACCAGGTGTTTTTCACTTGTGGTCAAAACTAAGAAATGACCTAAAGCCCTGAAAGACAGAAATGATAACAGCTTTATACTTATGACAATAATTCCCATTCTTTACGTAATCACTTTCTCTTACACGAAGGGCAAAAGCCTTTCCTATCTTAATGGAGGGTACTGTGGTGGCCATTTTCAAGAGTTTAATGAGTGAGGCACAGCTACATTTGGCTGGTTCATGAACATCATAAAACTATAATAATGACTAGAAGTCCTGTTTCTTTGATTCTAGTCTGTTACCTATGTGATAAAGGTTGCTTCCATATTTAGATTACGCTATACAATCCTCTGTAGTTTAATGTCAGATTTTCTACTTATGACTCTTATTATTATTTTAAATTTTGATTTCATTTTTGTAGCAATGCTCTCTCACTCCCTCTGCTGGCCTTGTTAATTAACAAAACCAGTGCCTAAGTAGTCCTGATGGGAATCAGTGATACCAAGTGGATGACGGGTAGAATGCGCTCCGTTTTGTGTTGGGAGCCAATCAGAAAATCATGTTGATTAGCCTCCGTATGAAACCAAAAAGGCCAACAGAAAATTTGTTGTGGGTAGTGAAAACAGAATAGCATGCTTATTTTTATAGTTTTAAGGAAGAATTTAATGAAAGGGATAATTCACAAATCTTAAAAATGTGCTATTTTTCAAAGGAATAATACCAGTTACCCACATGCTATTAAAACATATATGTACTTAGTAAAAGGCACTCAAAATAAGGCGTATCAATTTTGTATTTTGGTGTTTACACACTGGAGGGTTAAATGAAAGGTTGTCTGGCTTCGCTGGTAGGATTCTGAACCTGGATTAGATATATAGCTGTCCAATGGATCAGCTTCCCACATCCTAGAGTTCCATTATGGAGTTACAAAGAGAATGACAGCACTTGGCAAGTCCCAGGCCTAATCAGCACAGAGAAGTGACTTTTGGAAGGTACATTACCAAGCAATTAGGACCCATTTAATAAATTACCCCTTATGGAACACTTTGAACCCTAGTGGTCTGAAGAGGTTAATGCACCTCTCACAACTGAGTGCTACTCAGTTTCCAGGGGTAACTTCAAGGCCACAGCTAATCCAAACCTTCTTCTCATCAATGGCCTCTTACTCTTGAGCCACTTCTGTAGTCTGGCATCAGTAAGCCCACACACTTGCACTACCCCCCTCTGCGTGCCAGATGCTTCATTTTCTTGCAGCTGAATCCATTGGGCGCAGTGCTCATGAGGCCAAAAGACTTTGTGCTGCACATTAACTTCCTCCTTGGGCTTTCATGCTTCTTATTTGGGAGTCTTTCTGTTTCTCTTATTTATAGAGAGTTTTAACTTCTGGATTTAGTTTAAATGTTACATCTGATGTAATATACTTTCCTCCAAAATTGTTGAGTAGCAACCACATTTTAAATGAATCCAATACACAAAATTAGGCTTTAGGATATTATTAAATTTGTAAAAAAAAAAAACAAAACCCACAGTGGATGTATATTTGTAAACTGGAATCTTAACTATGGTTAGACACTAAAAAAAATGTAAAATATAACTGTAAGGGAGAAAAAGCTTTGTTTGATGCTAGAACATAATTAGACATTTTAGGGTTTTATTTTAATTTAAATTCAACTTGAGTTTTTGGAATGAAAATGCCGATGAGACACTAAGCACTTTTATTAAAAAAGATGGCCAAAGAGTGGAATTGGAAAAGATAGAAATATGAAAATATTCCTGTTCATTCATAATGGCTCACATTGCTATATCATGTCATTGGTCTGCTGAACGATATTCCTGTAAACTACGATCAAAATCGTCATGATTTCTAGTACATTTATTTAATGTTTATTCTATCCAAGCCTCTGCTGAGAGCCACAGGAGATGAATAAGACATGGCCTATGGCTTCAAGAAACTTAGAACTGTATTGTAGAGCTAGGATTTAGGTACATAGAAAAGTACGCACAACAAAGGGAAGATTACAATGGATGCCAAGTTTGTATTCACACAGGAATTCAGAGAAAGAAGCGGTGTTTCTGCTCAAGAAGGTTTGATGGAGAAAATAGAATTTGCTCAAGTCTTTTGTTAAGATTTTGAGAAGAAAGCTAAAAATTAAAAAATAAAATGCTCCAACATTGAGAAGTAATTGAAGTTGCCTTTACTGTGTTTGTCAATGTATTTTGTGGGATATATTTGTGGGGAATATGTTTGGGAAGTAGTTTTTCAATACAAGAACAGACATTAGTGAGCTTTTTGAATGTTGTACTTTAGTACATACTGGAAAAGAGATAAGATGAAACACATTTTCCGTCAAATAACGTAATATAATATGAAAAGTATTGCCTGTGGTCAGCGTGATAATCAGAATATATTTTAACTTTTTTTTAAAAAAGCTAAATAACTATAAAACACCAAGATAAATTTTCCTCGAACATTCAGTGATTCACTGGATGAGTCATACATTTTAAAAATTTCTGCTCTTTTCAATGTACCTTGGAAATTTTCCATATTGTAAACTATGTTTTCTTACATGCCTATAAGAAAAAAAACCATGTTTGGAAATCTAGTGTCTACTTGAATCTGGAATATTAATGCAATGTGGGTTTATATGGTCTGAAAGTCTTGTATATTTATGCCATGTGACTTGATTAGTATCTAAACTTTGAAAAATATTCAGGGTAGGAAAATTATAAATTATTTGTCATGTCAGAGTTTAAAAGGTTTGTAGAAAGACCTGGGTATTTTGTAGCACACAAGATGTGATATGCCTTGGGTGTGACTGCCCTGGTTGTGTTTTGAAAGCAACCTCTACTTTAACAAGACAGTTGTGAATCAAGAGTCAAACTAATTTTTGATTACTGGTAAGTGAACATTTAAAACTGGAGCCCCACTTTTAGATGTGGTGGTGAGATTATATTGGTCTCCATTCATACCTAGAAGCACTTCAGTCTGATGGTTTATTCTATAAGCAAGGCATTACCACATACAAGTCTCCTTGTTTTAGCTTAACTGTTGTATTATTCACAAGAATGCCAGAGCAGATATATTAATACTAGTCTGCAACTGGCATTATTCCACATACTCAAGAGTTTTCATTCTGGGATAAACACCATTCACCGAGGGCCAGAAGTAGCATAAGTGAAAGAAAATCACATTGCCTGTTGCATTTTCCTTTTTTGATGACTAAATGCATCCAAACTATGGATCGGCAAACCTTTACTGAATGCTGATTAAACAGTATGATGTAAACTATTCATGCTATAGACATGTGCTTACAGTATGGCTCCCGCTAGACACATTGCTATTGAGCCCTTGAAATGTGGTTATTGTGAATTTAAAGTGTTGTAAGTGTAAAGTATACACACAGTGTTCAAATACTTAGTATGGAATGGGAACGTAAAATATCTCACTAGTAATTTAAAAATGTTGATTACATGTTGAAATAACACTTTGGATATATTGGGTTAAATAAAACTATTAATAAAATCAATTTGACTTGGCTTTAATTTTTTAACCTGGCTACATAAAATTAAAAATTACAGATGTGGCTCACATGCTCTTTCTTTTGGATAGTGTTGCTATAGACCTTCAGAGAATGGACCCAGAAACAATTGCTGAAAAATACGAAATACTGGAAAAAACAGATGAGGTCTCAGCTGAGTCTTGAATGACATAAAGGCTTTGAATTAGAAAATGAGAGAAGGGTAAGTGTGTTTTTGGATAGGAGATTAAGATAAATAAACTGGTGTAGAATTGTAGATGTTAGAAACCAAAGGTTTATTTTAAGTGATAGTGCAGAGTATTTGGTTATCTTATAAAGGGTGACAAATTCTGAGCACTTACTACCTTAATAAACATAGTTATCTATTATTGAGTCCTTAGAATATGAAGTTTGCATCCATAAATTTTCATTTAAACTCTACAACAATCATATAAGGCAAGTTTTATCATATCAATTTTATTTTTTTTATTTCATTTTTGAGATGGAGTCTTGCTCTGCCTCCCAGGCTGGAATGCAGTGGCACGATCTCGGCTCACTGCAGCCTCTGTCTCTCGGGTTCAAGTGATTCTCCTGCCTCAGCCTCCCTAGTAGCTGGGATTACAGGTACCCACCACCACGCCCGGCTAGTTTTTTTGTATTTTTAGTAGAGACGGGGTTTTGCCATGTTGGCCAGGCTGGTCTCAAACTCTTGACCTCAGGTGACCCACCTGCCTTGGCCTCCCAAAGTGCTGGGATTACAGGCGTGAGCCACCGCACCTGGCCAAGTTTTATCATATCCATTTTATAAGTGAGGACACTGAGTCTTAGATAGGCTTCGTGAATTACTGAATATCACACAAGTAGGAAGGGACTGAAACTTTGAGTGTCTAACCTTAAAGCTTGTGGTCTTAATGACAGCATTGGAGACAGGTTCACCATGAAGCTAATGGAGCTTTGCACTTCCCCCACACTTGTATGTACCCCTTCCATGGGTAGGAGCTCAAGTAATGTGTTCCCATGGTCATACGCTTTTGTAAACTTTGCCAAATTAAACCACTGTCACCATATCAGTTATAACTTCTGGGACTGTTTCAACTCTGGTCTTCCCCAGTCACACCTCCCTTTATGCCAGGCAGTGATGGATTGGCACTTTGGGGATTTGGCTGAAGAGAAAGTTCAGTTGGTTATAAACTTGGTTTGGGTTCAGTGAATTACTTATATGTTTCCCAGTTCCTTTGATGTATAATTACTTTTTTTTTCCAGCCCTTCCAAGGTAGGAATGACTATCAGGAGTACTCTTACTATCCACTCCACCAGCTCATCTGGGGTCTTAACCAAAGATACAGAGCCACTGGCCACATTGTAATATTAACTTGACTTATGATATCAGAAGGATGTAGGTCATGGAAGAAAAAAGAAATGCTTTAAATATAAAAAGCTAGAACTAGTTTGTGGAAAAGCCTAATTCCTGGATGTATAAAATTATGTGGAGAATTTGATTCTCATTGAAAACTAGTCAAAATGGAATATACTTGATCTAGCAGCTTATACAATTATAAAATGAAGTACATTAATTTTCTTTTTTGATGTGAATCATGCAAAATAGAGGTTAAGAATTCCTGTGTTTGTAGACATAAGCCTGTAACAAGACTGCAAACATTGAGTATGACTGTGTGAAGTCACCTGTTTTTGCATCCTAATATATGAGATTTTGTTTTAGCCCATCTGACACACCTTGTTTTAGTGGTTCCAGATGACGAAACACATCAAAACTGCCATCGACAGAGCAAAATGGGCCGAAGCTTTTCTAAACCGTTAAAAAAATTTATTAACAACACTATATGAAAGAAGGAAAATTATTGTCATATGAAGAAGTGTGCAGCCAAAATGTGGCATTTTAGAGGAAGTGTCAGGCAGTTAATGAATAGAAACATTATGTTATTTTTCTGGATATTGTGACGTTTGTGGTATTTGTCAGCTTTTAATCTTTGTAATTTGTCATGAATTCTTTTTTTATCTTAAAGAAATATTTTGGGCCTAGGTTGACACTGACAGTTATTTCTTACAGACAGTCTCCCAAATAGTATATGCTTCAGGCATTACAAGACCTGGATTCATCCTTGAACTGTACTGTATAGCTTCACAGGAACTATGGTGGGTTCTGGGGAAACATATATTAAATATTTAGAGGTCACAAAACCCTACAGAATGTGTGGAAGAAAGTCTGTCTATTATGCTATTGATTCTTGTAACTTCCCTTTGCAGAACAGTGGGTCAGACAATGAGCTCTCCATTTCGCAACTTGAGAAAGTGGAGCCTAGACAGATACTATATTATGTATCCCAAATTCAGCAGCATAGGCTGATATTACATGCATTGGCATCACCGAGATTAGACTGCTTTCTACGGTGTAGTGATGGCTGGTAAAAGAAAGAAAGACTGAGTGAAGGAGGGTAGGAAAAGGTGAAGGAAATAAATGAATATTTACTGAGGGCCTTACTCGCATCAGGCCCTGTATCCTTCCTTCACTTTCACGTGATTATCTTAGTTAATGAATCTTCAAGTGTCTGTAATGTATAAAGAAATATCTATGATGCATTACATTCTTACTGCCTGATTTTATGACTTTTCTGGGCTGCTCATAGTCCAATAGGGAATGAAGGTAAAGCAGGAGGGCTCTGGAATCACACCAGAAAGTTCAGGTAGATGGAATCATAAAATAAATGCACCCACCACATCGAATAACACTGCAGAGTGTTATTTCCTTGAGAGTACAAATACTTTCTTCTCTGGGGAAACATAACCTACTAAGCCGAAGACCTGTAATCAGTCCCTATGGTGTAAGTTACGTGATCCAGTTTTGCAAAAAATAATTCTTTCTTCAGTCATTTAAGAAAACAACTTAACTTAGATTTAGAAATATGCATGCTGCTAATCATAGTGGTGTGAAGCAATAGTTCTGATTCATGTTTCTTGAATCTTTTTTCATATGTATTCCTGAATTTAACATCAAACACTGGGAGCTACAAATGATTTTTTTAACTGCCAACCAGATTTCTTAGGATTCAGGAATGCATGCCTGCCAGAAAACGTTCATAATTGTATTTATATGCTGGATCAGTACTATTTTTGTGACCTTTACATTCAGAGACCGACAGAATTATACAGGTCTATCTATCTGCTTGGTGTCATCATGAATGAGGAGGAGCTCCCAACACACTCCGAGGAAATAAACATAATCCTATGAGCATATCTCCTCTATGTTCTTATTTTGCATTATACACAGTAGATAGGAATTATATCACCCCCTTCCCACATTCCAAGCCACTACTTCTTAATGTGGCTTTCTTTGAAACAGTTCTTAAAATTGCTATTCCTATACTGCAGGAAAGTTGCTTTCAAATATTGTTCAATGGCTTCATTACAGCATTCTCCTTTTTGGAAATTAGTTTCAAGTATCCTCAAAGCTCTCATGTCACACTTTTCTAAAAAAAAAGAAGATGGTACTTTATGTAAATGATACATAGAATCATATGTGAGCAGCACAGTGCAAGGCATTCTAAATGATTGAACAACATACAAACAGACGAGAAGAGATTTAATATGAGGAGTCTGCAGTCCCTGGATTCTTGTATCTTGTCATTTTGTTTTGTTTTGTTTTTGGAGGCTACTGTTGTCTTCAATGTGGCGAGTCTACATGAGGTTAAACATGATGCAGGCAGAACAATGATGAACCTGCTTCAACTTGGGGTGCCACCGTCAAAGTATCCTCTCAGATCGTGCCTGAGATAGAATTGCTATCTGACGGCTCTTACCTTAAGGGTATACTAAGTGTCCTCAAAGACACATCAGAAACAAGTAGCCATGACAAAATATTTGCCTTGAAAGGAGTGTTATATATGTCCATAACAGATTATATTTCTGCTGTTACAATGGAATTTAAAGAAGAAAGTAATTTTTAAAAGCCTGTTTTATAAGCACATTTTCTGTAAGATGTCCCTTTTGTTACTTTAGGGTCACCTATCCAAAACTGTAATGGATTTAATCCATTTTTAACTTTCTGAATGGAAAAGTTTAATCCAAACATTTAAGTGGTTTGATCTCTAGGAACATTATCCAGGGATAATTATCAATGAAACTTGAGGTACCAAGAATTTGGCCTGAGTTTGATCAGTGAAAATTGTCTGAGAGCTCAGTTTCAGTAGAGCGAGTTGAAGGCATCCAAAAATAATGTCATTATTGCACCATATTCAACCTCTTAAAATTAAAGTCATCTATTGCCAAAGAAAATTCTGAAAAATTAAATGACAGCAAATTTTGTTCATTGAAATTAGAAAAAGGGCTGATATTGGAGAGTACTAGGGACATTTACTAAATTTCATAAAATTTCAAATGATATGTTTCAACCCAACACTTTTTGGAACTTTGAACGCTGGAGAAAAATAGTTGTTTTTATTATTAATTTACGTGTAAGTAAATTATGTAGAAAATATTTTGAATTTTTCACTATCTTCAATTTTGTACCAAGAATGAAAATTTTAAACAAGTGTAGCTAGAAATGGTTACACCTTGTTCTATGACATCTTACTCTATGGATTATTCACTGAAATTAAAGTTTTCTGCCTGGTCTTACCTGATACCCTGCAACCTCCCACCTCACCCCACTAAATGCTTCAGAATTACTCATTGCAACCCTGGCTTAGTGACATAACTTTTCCCTGTCTTGAGAGTTTTACACTTAGTCATGTAATCATAGTAATCAGTAACTTTTTTTCAATGTGTAGAAAGGAAAGTTTAAAGCAAAAACAAACTAAAAAGCTGCCGGTATACATACATATATATATATATATATTTTTTTTTTTTTAAATTTTTTTCAGAGACAGAGTCTTGCTCTGTCACCCAGACTGGAGTGCAGTGGCACAATCTTGGCTCACTACAACCTCTGCCTCCTGGGTTCAAGAGATTCTCCTGCCTCAGCCTCCCCAATAGCTGGGATTACAGGCACGCACCACCATGCTTGGCTAATTTTTTGTATTTTTAGTAGAGATGGGGTTTCACCACATTGGCCAGGCTGGTCTCAAACTCCTAACCTCAAGTGATCCACCTGCCTCAGCCTCCCAAAGTGCTAAGATTACAGGCGTGAGCCCCGCACCCAGCAAACATGGTTATATTTTGAATAAGAGTTCCAGACCAACTGAATAATAAAAGAATCTGAAACTGGGCAAGTGGATCATTTTTAGGAATATACTAACAATTTATTTTTTATTGCCAGATTTAGATCCTGTTCAGTTTTAATGTTTACATCTTCACTCCAGCTAGAAACTGAGGCCATGCAGGCATAGTAGCCGGTGAGTGGCTATATACAAGGGAGAAAAAAAAATGAGTTTGATGGCACACGTCTGCTAAAGTCTTACTTTCATTTTTATCAAAATTGTCAAATAATCAGATCACCTTTTCTTAA
This sequence comes from Nomascus leucogenys, assembly GCF_006542625.1. NCBI lineage: Eukaryota > Metazoa > Chordata > Mammalia > Primates > Hylobatidae > Nomascus > Nomascus leucogenys. The sequence goes on along the minus strand of NC_044386.1, from coordinate 64,261,216 downwards.
CTTTGACTGTTGAACTGTCATTGGGCCTCTTTTATGAACTATCTGTATTGAAGTATTAAAAGAAAAGACTAAAAAACAATGCAATATCACCTCCTTCCAAGTTTACAATCTTGCATCTGCCACTTATTTATGACTGGCACTACCAGATTCCTCTCTTGGAACGAGTTTACTGCTCTTTGTTTTCTTGTTTGAAGTAGAGGGATTTAAGTGCAATGGGTTTGCTTGGACTTTTACAGTGTTGATCTTATCAACCTTTAGGATTGTTTGTTTCTAAACTTCAGGCATCAGACAAAGGTGGAACTATTGGTCAGGTAATTTGAAGTCATAGATGGGGATACTTAGATGGCAGTTTGTTTTATCAAACTAGTGAATGTGAAATAATAGTTTAGAATTAAAATTTACTGCTCATTTAAAAATGATAGAATTCTGAATATTCAGGTTTAACTTAAAAACATTTTCCCAATGATTTTTCAGTTTTAATGCTTAGCAAATATTCACCACTACACTCAATCCTTTTTCTACTTTACTGCTCTTTTAGAAAAATTTTGTTGTTATTACTCAGATAGGAATTACTTTCCCATGAGCAAGTTATTATCGATTTATCTAAATTAAATCTCATTCCATTTAAATTTTTCCACCTAAGATCTTCCATTGCGCTTGCGATTCTTTCTATTTTGGTATGCTCACAGCTATTTACTTTTTCCATCAGGGCATTAATTTGGACATTCCATTTAGCACCGGCCCCAATCCTATCCCTATAGAACCCTACTGTCCCCAACTTAATGATGCATTACTAATAACTGCTTATTATTTATAGTCCATCAGTCAATTTGATAATAATTCTAATGTGATGGAATCTTACCAATGTCTCTCTATTTGTTTTTATTTGTTTCCAATAGAAATCTTGGGAATTTGAGGAAGCTGCTTATATAATCTTTATTAAATAGTCTTTACTGTATGTTTTGGATAGAAGATAGTATATTTGTGCCATTTTTTAATAGCTTAACGTAAAATTATGCTGCTTGGAATAATATCCTCAACATAAAGCACCATCTAGGGCAAAGAAAAGTAGGGGGTGGATTTCGCATCCTATTTTGGAGAACTTGCTGTCACTTTTACTGCCTTTGGTGTGTCACTTAAAGGTTTTCTTGCCATAATCATCTCCAGACCACTTTTCCTCCCACTCAGCTTTGTAGAAACTGGGGTAAAATGTATCCCAACTCTATGACACAGTGAGAATAACATGTAATAACAGATATAAATAAGTTTGGAAAATCAAAACCCTATACATACAATCCTTTTATAGGAAGATGACTTTACTAATCCACTCTTGGATGGATATGCATTGTAGGGGCTCTGATACTTTATGCTATTTCGCCTGCTTTTGGCAATATTACTGACATACATGTATTAATACATGGAACATGTGGCACGTGCTTGTGTTTTTCATTTGTAAAATGAGAGTATCAGTTATCTTAAGGGAATATTTTAACACAAAACTCATCGTTAGCAATGTTATATGCTAAGTTTGAGCATGCAGATTTCCAAGAACTCTTAGAGAGGAGTTACTGGAGGAAAGACAGGCTCTTCAAGAAAGAAGTCTTAGGTATACTCATATACTGTGTAGGAACTCACTTCGTCAGTTATTCTCTGGTTCTCTAGTGCTGTCAATCTTCCTTTCTCGTCTGCTTCAGTTCCCACAATATTCCAACAAATGAAAGCTTTCTGTTGCCCTCACAAGAAGTGTAGGCTTGAGCCTTCTATTACATGCACTTGTACGTTAATTGCAGCACTATTCACAACAGCAAAGACATGGAATCAACCTAGGTGCCTATCAGTGGCAGATTGGATAAAGAAAATGTGGTGTATATAAACCAGGGAATACTATGCAGTCATACAATGAATGAAATCATGTCCTTCGCAGCAACATGGATGCAGCCAGAGGCCATTATCCTAAGTGAGTTAACACAGGAACAGAAACCAAATACCACATGTTCTCACTTATAAATGGGGGCTGAGCACTGAGTACACATGGACATAAAGATGAAAACAATAGACACTGAAGACTACTAAAGAGAGGAGGAAGAAAAACTACCTGTTTGGTACTATGCTTACTACCTGGGTGATGGGACCATTTGTACCTCAAACCTCAGCAACATGCAATATGCCCATGTAACAAACCTGCCTGCATACTCCCTGAATCTAAAGTAAAAGTTGAAATTAAAAAAAATACAAAAATATAAACATTTGACTATCTGATCTGGAACCACTGTTACTCATTCTTTTCTGCAATCTGGTTTCCAGTTTTTATCATTCCTATTCAATAGCTCTCTTACAAATCCCTTATAGCTTTTATTGATGGAGTGCATGGAGCTGAGCGTATGATGGAGCTGAGCTTTTAGAAAGCCACTTAGAATTGTGTGTTCTTTAGGATTGGGCTGACAGTACTGAGGGTGCCACCTTAGTGCTCCTCGCTGGACCATTTTTGAAAGATGGATGGGAGCAGCTGCTTAGAAAGATCCCAGAGTGCCACAAGAGCTCTAGAGCCTGGAATTCCTCAAAGCAAGTCCAGTTTATAGATTCCTACATTCATATACAGAAAACTGGTAAGGCCTTGAGTTAAGATATACATTTCCCCAACCAATAGCCAAAATCCCCTCTGGGATCAATTGGAGCAGCAATAAATGAACTGCTTTTCCTTCTAAGTTCTAAGATCTAGGCCAAAAGTGGGAGGTTCACAACTCCAGGAAATATCCAGAGGAAATTACAATGACCCCTAGGCTGTGCGAATTGACGCTCTCACTGTTTTTCTATTTTGAGTGTAATCGAGGTCATTCTCTATCCCCCACAGTTTCTCATGTGTGAATGAGAAAAATACCAAGGAGAAGCTTTAAATTACTCAACAACATAAAAACTATTCACTATACAAACTCCACAACAAATAAGCAATTTCTCTTGGAATTTTGAGAAAATGAGAAAACGATTAAGGAATGCAAGCCTCTATTAAATTGAAGGAATGAAATAAATTTCTAAGTATTGTAAAGACATATGTAACACGAATTTCAGAAAAGAGTCACGAGGATGGTTAAAGAAACAGGAAATTTTACGTATTATAAAAGGTGGCCAGGCCAGAGAAATAGAAAGTAGCTTGATGGAAATCTCTAGCTTTTTGAAGGCTATAGTGAAATCTGCCAACTAATATGAGAATAGGAGGTCACACTGTGAAATTAATAGCCAGGAAATTTAGAACAAATAAAACATAAATGCTTTTGCATAGCGTTTAAGCAGCCCATGGCACTGACAACTGCAGGAGGTCAGAGTTAAATGCTGTCGAGCCAGAATTAAAGAAGTGCGTGGTAACATTGTCATTCTCACCATCATCATTTGCAGTTAGTTGGATGATGATTCGGTTGACTTCATCCTTTGCTTTAGAATTTAATTGTGATTGCACTTTGTGGAAAGCTAAGAAGGATGTAAGACAAACAGCAAAAGTAGAAGAAGATAAGGACCCCTCTCTGTGAGCCTACCCCTCATTAGTGAACACAAGAAAAGTATTAGATGATGCTGACAACTGCCGAGTTTCCAAATCTTGCAGATATGCGGGTAGTATAAATCTGGAGAAGTTTGTACATTCAAATGTCCCATCTTCAGGCAGGCATTGTACAATATTCTTGTTAAGTTAGAATTTCTTTCGATTTACACAATTTATTTGAAGAGGGAGATTTTTATTATGATCCTCCAATTTAATATTTAGCAAATCATTGTTTTCTTCTGATTTGTTAACCCTAGCTGGGACCCCATACACAGTATCTTTGGAAAATATAGGATTTGATGATGATGCTGTTGGTCCATAGTGCTTTGTCATGTTTCATAGCACAAAAGCAGCAGCACCTCGAGCGGACAAAAGGTAATTAGTGCATCAAGTATTGTAGTAGTGAAGCCCAAATCCCAGTTCAAGAAATGAATTTATTCCAGTTCACAAAATGAATCTTAAGTGTGACTTTTCATTTTATTGTTGGCCATAATCAATGCCTAGTCATTGCTTATCACAATTTTTAAATGCGTAAGCAAAGAACAGAGAGATATGTGGGCCCCTCTTTTTACTTCTCCACCCACAGGATATTATTTTCAGGTTGAGTTAATGTTCTACTAGGTATTACTGGGTGTGATGAGGAGGGAGAAAGACAGGAACATTTAATTCTTCATTAATCTCTTTCTTGCCATAATTAGCAAAGGTGTAAATATTAACACCTCTGGTTTTAGTCATGAGTTGAAACTATCATGCATAAACTTGCTGCCATGGAGGCCACATTCTTCAAAAACAACACCTGACCATTTCACCTGGCATCTTAATTTGTTCATATTTTGGCTGCTAAGCATTCTGCTTTTCTCCTGCTATATTATAAACAATTTTGTTCTGTTAGTTTGTATTATTTTTTATTACCTTTAAAATTGTTAGGTTGAAATAAACACTATGGTTTTTAGGGTCATTCTTTCTCTCTTTTTTCTTTTTAAATGAATTCCCCCCATGAATAGTTTTTTTTATTTCAGTATTTTCATTGTAATCATGGTTATAATTGACAGCTTTATAATACCGGGGGCACAGTTGAGGTCTCTTTCGCTTTTCAAACATTTTTTCGATTCACTGCAATGACTGTTTTTCTTTGTTTCTTTGCTGTCTGAGAAGAGGCAGAAGATCAGAGAGAGTTCCTGGCGGTGGTAGAATATTACATTCTATTGTAACTAGTAGTTTACATAGACTGTGCAACGAAGTATTCTGTGAAACAATTGGAAATGACTTTTCTTTTTCCTGCGCATAGCCAATGTTTTCAGAAATCTGGAGGAAAGCCTTATGGTTCTGAAATCTGAAATATTTTTATCCACTTTTTAATTGTTGATGTGCTGATGTCAAACCACCATGCCGGATATTTTTAGTACCTATCCCCATGACTGATGGTGTGTGTAGAAATCAGAAGTAAGGGTATCACTGCTGGCAGAACTGGAGTGAATTAGAAATTCCATTTTCAAGACATTTTAAAATATTCACTTTTTAACCTCCTTTTAAAGCCACCTCTTGCTGTATTTTGCAAGGATGGGGATTTAATGCATGATGCCTACACATGTGTACATAATATTCTCTACCTTTTGTCTTTAATATTCCTTGGTTTTTAATTATTAAAGATAAGTATTTGAATTATAAATATTCTAGTTATACAGGAATAGGCAAAGCAGGCATATACCCTCAGGCAAAAGTCTTCCATTATCCATAATCCTTCTGCCTCCTGCCTCCATTTCTCTGCTTCCTATCTTTATGTCGCCTCAGAAAACACACAGAGGCATTCTTTTAAACCAAGCTTCTCCTCCCCACTTAAACCATAGAAATCCCTTCTCAATATGTATAGGGGCCTCTTCCTTGAAGTGGGATGTCATACTTGTCCTAAATATAATAAAGTGCTATCTTCAAGGCATTTCTGCATCCAAAACACTCCCCAGAAACCCGCCAAGCCCTCCCATCTAACCAGTCTGAATGTCACAAATCATAGCCCAGAAACTGCTTTATAGTGAATCATTAACATTGTCAGGAATGACTTGGCAGAGAAAAAAAGCTTTCCATTAGAGAACTGAGGGAGAATATACAAATGACAGCGTTGTCATTTCACTCCTATTGTTTTATAAAGCTCAGAACTGATTAGTAAGAGTTTATTACGGAGGACTATGACTCTGTATTTCATATAGAGTATGCATTGTGTTAGGTGTTTTTACATAACCCCCATCTTAGGGCTTCATGGTCTATTTTAAATAACTTTTATTTTTAAAACAGTGCTTGCAGTGCTGAGGAAAGTTTTATAGCATGAATGAAGGTACACAAAATGGATATGTGGATGTTTGCAAAATAGCTGACCTGATTATTTGTAAGCAAAAAGCCATTTGTGTGGCCACTTGCCTGAGATTACAGTCCTGATTCTTTTCCCCAGCAGGGAGGACTGAAAAGGACAGAATGCTGCACCACAGATGGGCAAGAATGAGTTTGGATGAGCGTCCTCTGTCTTTGATGGTGGGTCTTGCATTGTTCTGTGAAGTTGAAGGCAAGTAAGATTTGGAATTATTTGTTGCTTGTATTTACCTGGGCTTATATTCTCCATCGTTAGAAGAGCCAAGTTGGCTGATATTCCTTTGCCCCCTTTACCTTGTGTGGACATGTGTAGTGAATTCAGGGGTATGCTACCCAGATTCCCACTGGGATGGAAGCACTCATTTCCCCAGGGACCACGGTGTTTCTTGCCATTGGCTTACCCTAGGAATTCCCCTTTGCCAAAGGCAGCTTCTTACCCCAGGTTACATCCCTTCCCCGTGACCAGCCTGAATCCAGTAGCGAATCCATGCCTCAATTTGAGATACTTTTGGTGGGCTATCCTAGCCTCAGAGCTCCACATGAGATGGGTGGAAGCCTCTGTTTTGACTACCTTTCAGTTCAGCATCTCTCTCTGGCAAGTCCCCATTCTTTCGCTCGCTTACACATGTCATATCTGAGAGCATTCTCTCATAAACCACAAATCTCTGCTTCAGTGTTTGTTTTATAGAAAACTCAACTTATGACATTTGATAATGAGGCTGGTCTTAGAGGCAAACTCTAAAAAGGGATTTTGAAGTTGAATTATTTGCTGGTTGGTTCGTAATCAGAACTCCATTACTGGTGGTAGGGTAGTGATGCAACTGTGAAAACTTTCACTAATGTTGAATTTTGATAGGACATGAGCATAAAGAAATGTATCACAAGATGCAATATCTCAGGTGTTTTAGACTTTAGGCATAGATAGTAATTAAAGGACTATAGCACTGGATAGCTATCTTTTTAAGAGATGGGGTCTCCCTATGTTGCCCAGGCTAGTCTTGATCTCCTGGGCTCCAGTGATCCTCCCATTTTGGATTCCCAAAGTGCTGGGATTATAGGTGTGAGCCATCGCGCCTAGCCTGGATAGCTATTGTTGCAAGTTATTCATGCATTGGAGAAGACATGAAAGGTCGAGGGAGATTAATCACCAAATTAAGGTGATGTATAAAAGCCAGAGGGCCTCACTAGCAGCATATAAAGAGACTCCTATCTCATGCAGCAGGAGAGTGAAAAACCTGAGGATCTCACTTAGGACTTAATTATATGAGCAGATTATCTCCAAAGAAGGCTGATCTTTAAACGTTCAAGTTGTCTCTGAAAAATTTGGGCCCTGATTGTGACCCTGGGTCAGTATTCTTTAAAGTCTCAAATTACCAGATTTTCCTGATGTCTTCAAGTCTGCAGAAGTGGCTCACTCTTCCCTCTTAAAGGCTAACGCTCCTCCCTTACTCGAAGAAATACAGAGGCCTCTGACCAAGACAACATGTGCCCATTCCTTCAGAATCGATTCCTACTTCTCTTCCTGGTTACCAGACCAATAACTAGAATTATGTCACAGCATATTCTAGCTGGTCAAGTGTCGGGCCTGAGGAGCTGCAAGACCTAGCCAATATGTACCTGGGAGGTCCAGAAGAGTATGTATGGAAACTGGAACCTGGAGGTGTTGAATTAGGGGGTAGATTATAAGGAACATAAGAAGGAATGAATTTATTGATATGAGAACATTTTTCTGGAATGAGGATATAATACTCTGTCAAAGACCCCAACAGAAGGAGCTAACATGCTACTTAATGGCACTTTGAAGCTTACAGAAAGTGATGGCTCATACCAAGCAAAGTAGAAAGTGCCATAGCAGATGGTAGAAGGACGCAAGAGAACCAGTAAAATGGGAATACTATAGTGAACATAGTAGACTAGAAAACTAAACTAAACACCTTGAATGTGTTCCATGGAAGTGCTTAAAGGAAACTGTTTACCCAAATAATGAGGAATGAGTTGGGGAAAGGGATACAAATATCACAGAAATGCTCAATGGCTGCTCACTGAAAGCCAGAGCTCATGGTAGAAGGTGCTGTTACAGAAATAGCTTTCTCAGTAGTAATAGGAATGATAAGATACAGAAGTAAGAGAGGCCAGGTGGTAGCACTTCATCTATAGCAGCAAGGAATGCACAATTTTCATAATGGGTGACAAGGCTGGAGTAGCAGCCAGAGAGTTCTTACCTGCAGAGAGCTATGGAGACAATTAATGGAACCTAGGCCACCAGGGGTAAGATAGGTGAGAAGCTGACAAGGGCATGCTCAATTTATAAAACAAAGAAATTCAGGGAGGGACAATCACAATGCTGAGAGCAACTGCTCCAGTGAAAATTCTTGATCCCTTGCCCAGTTTCGAGATCTGAGCCAGTTTTCAGACCCAGAATTCCTGAGGGAGGACCCTGCCTCATCATAAAAAGTCCATTCAGTAATGATCCTCTTAGTCCTTTCCCAAAGGACCTCTGTACATTTACTTGGGTAACTGTTTACTGGGGAAGGGGATGACAAAGTATTTTAAGGGCTATTGATCTGGAGACCCAAAGCATCACTATAGCCCCCTTAGCATGAGGGTCTTTAGGGCCTGGAAATATAGTTCTGGCTTAAGTAGCAGCTCAGAATAGATCCACCGGAGCCATGAAACAACTCAGTGATTATTTTCCCAGTCCTAGAGCATATACTTGGAATGGATATTTCTTGGTACTTGGTAGAGCTACCACATTTGTTCTTTTGTCTATAGGGTTAGAACCATCATAGTGGGAAAGCTAAGTGGAAGACTCTGAAATTGCCTTTTATCACAAACAATAGCAAAAAGGAAACAATATTATATACCAGCACAAATGACAAAAATAAATGCCACTTTTAAAGATCTAAAGGACCCAGGCATGGTGGTCCCAATTATGTCTTTATTTAATTCAGCATTCTGGCTCTTGCAAATACCAATTGATCCTGGAAGATGACATTGAATTTCAGTAAACTCGACCAAATAAAGCAATTGCAATGCTGTACCAAATGTGATATCTTTGCTAGATAGATTTACATGGCTTCGAGTACATGGTATTCAGTGATTGATCTGGTTAATGTGTTTTTCTATCTCTATCAAGAAGATAGTATAGAAGGAGTTTGCATTCATGTGGAATGGACAATATATATTTACAGTCTTTCCCTAAAGCCATGTTAACTTTCCTATCTTCCGTCATAATATAGTCCAAAGGGACATGGACTGTCTGGACATGATGCAGAGCGTGCATCTCATTGGCTTGCTATGTTGATGACATTGTGTTAATCAACCAGATAAACAAGAACTGGTGAGTGTGCTGTAAGCCTTGGTAAGACACATGCATTCCAGAAGGTGGGAGGCAAACACTCTGTGAAGACTTAGGGGTCTACCACACCAGCAAAGATTTTAGGGGTCCAGTAGTCCGGGGGATGTCAAGACATATCCTCCAAAGAGAATGGAAAATTATTACATCTTACATATCTCCCAATGTCTGCTAGGCCTCTTTGGGTTCTAGAGGTAGCATATTCCAGACTTGTGAATATTGCTCTAACCTATTTATCAAGTTACACAGAATGTGTCTAGATATGAGTGGGATCCTGAGCAGAAAATAACTCGGTAGCAGGTCCAGGCTGCAGCGCAACCAGCTCTTTAGCTTGGGCCATATGACCTGGCAGAATTTCTCGTATTAGAATTATCAGTGCTGGCAAAAGATGCTGTGTGGGGGTATATAGCAGACTACAATAGGAGAATCACAACATTGAACCCATGAGTTCTGAAGCAAGGCCATGTGATCTGTAGGAGAAAATTACACACCATTTGAAAAATTGTTCCTAGCTTTCACTTGGGCCTGATACTGACTATTGGATACCACATGACGAAGTGGCCAGAAGTGCCCATCATGATCTGAGAACTCTATGACCTGTCAAGTCATATGGTCAAGTGGTCCCAGAAGCCATCTAAGATGGAAGTAGGCCAGGCGCAGTGGCTCATGCCTGCAATCCCAGCACTTTGGGAGGCCAAGGTGGATGGATCACTTGAGGGCAGGAGTTCAAGACCAGCCTGGCCAACACGGTGAAATCCTGTCTCTACTAAAAATACAAAATTAGCTGGGTGTGGTGGTTTGCACCTGTAGTCCCAACTACTCAGGAGGCTGAGACAGGAGCTACCCAGGAGCTGGAGGTTGCAGTGAGCCCAGATCGAGCCACTGCACTCCAGCCTGGGCAACAGAGCAAGACTCCGTCTAAAAAAAAAAAAAAAAAAAAGAAGAAGATGGAAATACTGCATTTGTGGTTGGTTAGGAACTGGCAGAGCCAAAGGGCACAATCAAGCTCCTTGAGGAGGTGGGCCATATTCTTGTGAATCTACCACTGTTATATTAGTGCCTCTCTCTTAGCTCATGCCTTATGCCTATGACTACATGGGGGTGACCCTTTTGACAAGCTTATCAATCTCATCCTGAAAACCAGTGGAAAGGGGAAGTCTCCCCAATGAACAGAGTTTTAGATGATGTAGTGAAGGGTCATTCACTTTGTGTGGAAAGAAAAGAGTCCCAGTGTTAGAATATATATGGCCTTATAGTGGCAAAAAGCTTGACTGTTTGGTCAAGGTCCTGGAAGGAGAAAGACTTGAAGGTTGGCATCAATAAGCTTGGTGAGGGTTATGGAAATGTGAGTATGGTCATGGAGTGTGAAGGCCATTATATCACAAATTGACACTCACTGGGGATATCCACTATGGAAAATGTAATAAACAACCAAACAGATGGGATAACAAGCCAGTGGACATGAGCCAAGTCTCTGTCATTGGCCACTCAAGTACCGGCACAATGGGCACATGAACAGAATAACCATGGGGGCAGGAATGGCAGCTATGCACGGTGCCAGCAACGTGGGATCCCACTCACTAGGGCTAATAAATAATAGCAACTATTATTGCCAAATGTCAAATTTGCAAGCAGCAGAGACAGATGTTAACTCTCAATATAGCACCATCTCCTAAGACAAATCAGTCTTTTGTCAGCAAGTTGATCACAATGCACTCCCTCTACCTTAGAAATGCAACAATTCAGGCTGGGCACGGTAGCTCACGCCTGTAATCCTAGCACTTTGGGAGGCCAAGGCAGGCGGATCACCTGAGGTCAGGAGTTTCAGATTAGCCCGGCCAACATGGCGAAATCCCATCACCAGGCGTGGTTGTGCATGCCTGTAGTCCCGGCTACTCGGGAGACTGAGGCAGGAGAATCACTTGAACCTGGGAGGAGGAGGTTGCAGTGAGCAGAGATCACGCCACTGCACTGTAGTCTGGGTGAGACAGCGAGACTCTGTCTCAAAAAAAAAAAAAAAGAAAGAAAAGAAATGCAACAATTCGATTTGAGTATAATAAATAATATTTCATATTTGTATATGCCTTATTGTCCACAGGGCCTGTATGAATTTTCCACACTGCATCGCAAATTACTGTAAATTTAGCATCTTAAAATACCACACATTATCCCATCATTTCTGTTGGTCAGGAGTCTGGGCACAGATTAAATGGGTTTTCTGAGTCAATGTCTCATCAGCCTGACCTGCAAATGTTGACCAGGACTGTGGTCTCATCAGTGGCTTGACTGGCAAAAGATTCATTTACAGCCAGCACCACTATCTGAAGGCCGACACAGTATTTAACACTCTGACACAGACTCTCATATCACATTGCATTAGACCATGATTTATGTGCAGTGGACACATAACTTTAGGATTCACTGGTCCTATCACGTACCATACCATCTAGAAGATGCTGGCCTGATAAAGCAATGAAATAGCTGTTTGAAGGCCATTTTCTGATGCTATGTACACAAAAAGTAGAATACATTAGTCTGAAAACCAAAGATAGGAGTGAACTTTTTTTTTTCACCATCAATCCCAGTGACTCGCTTGGGAATTTGCACTTTCTGTCCCCCAAAACTTCACAAGTTTTGGGGTCCTGGTTCACAGAGGGGAAATACTGTTACCAGGGTATATGGCAAGGATCCCATTAAATTTAAGCTACGGTTGCCACCTGGTCACTTCGTATTCCCCATGACGAGAAAATAGAAGACATCTAGGATTCTATGCCTAGATGTCATAAACTTATTATTTGAAGCAAGTGAACCTGAGTTGTGAAAGAGGTTGACTGTAGCAGATGCTGTGGTGTGACACCCAAATCCCTCTTCAGGACCATGACACCCATCCCCAGCTACCAGGAGTGTTGCTTGCTGATGGCTCACAGCTGAATTCAATCCAGAGCTGATGCTCTGTGAAGGCAACCACTTTGCCCCAGGTAATACCCTCTCCTTGGGGGCAGTTCCCTTCCAATGACTTTTCAGTGTAGAAGTACAAAACTCTGGCTGTCTTAACTCAACTTGGGCATTTATGAAGGGCCATCCCAGATTCAGAGCAATAGTAGGAGTGCCTGAGGCTTCTGTTGCAATTTAACCACAGTTCCAATCTTCGGCTACTTCCTTCACTCCCTGACAGGTATCTTACTGGAGGATATTCCAATTTGGTTAATTGCAAATCTTTGCATGCAAATGCAAACCTGCATGCAAATCTTTGTCTTAGGACTGCTTCTAAGGAACTTGACTTATAACAACATGGAACTCCCAGGGTGAAGACTTTCGATAGAATAAACTAAATTGTTCAGTAAAATAAATTGCCCAACAATTTGCTTCTCTTCATTGATATGACAGCTTACTTGTTCTGGGAGCTTCAAGAATATATTCTGTGGGCATAAACTCCTCTGTGAGAATATTGTCACAAATTACTGAAGATATTTTAGGGAATATTTAAAAATTGAATATTATTAATTTTTTTCTTTCATTTTGTTTGGCTGAGACAACATATGTTAATGCCATGAAATGTTGCAATCTCTCTGCATATTAAGTATAGTAAAAGAAGCTGGTTTGATCAATATGTTTTCTACAAACATGCATATTATGTATATGCTATAAATTAAATTTATCACCTCCATAAAAGGCAATTGCACCACATTTTGCATATTTAGCCATCCACGAAGATAAAAATATATTGAACCACAAGTGGTTAAACATAATAAAAGCACACCATCCTATGTAACACCCAGCTAGGCAAAGGCAGACAGAACTAATCCGACTTGACACTGCTGAGCTCTGCCTCACCATCTTGCTCTTGGCGGAATTCCCACTGAAGTTCATATGCGCTTTGCTAGAGTGAGGACCGTGGGATGGAGTTCACAGCTTTCTTTCAGTGGAAATATGTGCAGGTCAGAATTTACTCCTTAGGTTTATTTCTTACCTCACATTTGAATACAATATTTTCAGGTGAAAATTCAGCTAGATGTAGGTAAAGCCGTAAAGAATACAGAAGAGGATAAAACATCTCAAGTACATCATTCTCTGCTGGTAATCAATTGCGTTGCCACACCCCATTTTTGATATGGCTCTCAAAGGTGACATAGGGTATGTGAAAGACCTCCTATGTACAGAAAATTATCACTCAGATTCAGTCTACTAGAAACCACTTTAGTCAGAGAATTAGCTCTGTAACATGCTGTTTCATAGCAAAGAATGAAACAATTTACTCCTCCTGATATTTTTAGAAATATTTGAATTGTTCCTGATGTTGGAACTAAAACATCTTTGAGTAACTACGGAAGAATGAAGTGTTCCTCATTCTTACATCTTAGAGCAAGACTAGATTCTTATTTGAAGACAAAGTCATTTATAGGACATTTCATCTTTTTTAAAGATTTTATTCCTATTACAATTGTATAGATTCACGATGTGGTGAATCAGGAAAATACGATTCCGTCACTGAGATGCATTTTACGATCTTTGAATAATGTTGGAAAATGGTTGTGTTATAATGTTATCTGGAAAAAAGAGGACAGAAAAAAATATATATGGTATTATACACATGCTATATATTATAATGTACTTGACCATTTCCCTACTGTGAAACATATATGTGCTTTCTAATTCTTCATGAATGAAAATACTGCTGTGATGAATATTTTTGTGCATAATATTTCCCCATATCTTGGATGATGTGAAATCTGGGGAACAACTGAATCAAAGATATGGGCACTTTAGTGTTTTAGCATTTTGACATTTGTTTTCTGTATCCTTCCCAGGAATGTATAAAAGTATTCATTTCATCTTACATGGTGGAACTGAGTTTGAAGGATAAAATGTATATGAATCTTGCTTTATTGTTTGTTATTGATCCAAATGTTTTTCTGAAATAAATAGCATACATATACTCAAGAGGGTTCTTAGCCAAACAAGTTATACTGAACAAAACTAAAAGTGAATACACCCTGAAAATTTACCATTCTTGACCAGCAGAAATCTGTCTCACTTTTATATCATATACCATATGTATTTTATGCCAGTTTGAGAAGACAATGCTTTGCATCATAAATTGTGAAATATAGTCCATTGAAAATAACAAAATGAATATTAAAGTATATAGTTTCTCAAAAAATGAGATTTGTTTACAAAATTTTTAATGATTTCTACCAACTACCTCTCACTCTATTCACTCAAAAAGTGCTTTATTTCCAATGGAGGTAATGTAAGGGAGAAGGGGGAGGAAAGATAAGATTCAACAACAGGAGATTATGATTTTGGGTTAGTTCTTTAATATGACAGGAAGAAATGAAGGGAAGCAAAGGAACAGAAAAAAAAGTTCCTTCAGTACTGAGTAAGAAGACATAATTTGCTGTATTCTCTTTGGTTTATTATGAACAAGCTTTAATTCCTTTCCCCTTTTGTCCCTCTCTCCCCCAATATCCTGCTAGCTCTAGATCTGAAGAATTTAGCACAAGAATGGGTCTATATTCAAGGGACCAAAGCAAATTTCCAACAAGCACACACATTTTTGCACGGACAGAAAGATATTTACACGATTTTCCTTAATTATAAACTCCATTTGAACCACCAATCCTAACACAATTCAGTGCTTTACTCTACCTTGTGTGTGTTTTCATCAGACTATTGTGTTTATGTGCATTTGATTCACACTGTATTTACAATGATAATCCCAACATCTAAATAATAAAATATCAGAATGAACCGAATATGGAAACTTCAAATTCTAAAGGTATGATCCTGGTGCATCATACATTGTATCATATGGCAAAGATATTCTACAAACATTCTTGATGATAAATTAAATTAGTAAGGTTATACGTGAAACTGAATAATTGGTCAACTTTTTTAGTACTAATGTATACCCATGAACCTCTGATCACAACTGATTTTCAGTTTTTTGTTTTTTTGTTGTTGTTGTTTTTGAGATGGAGTCTCACTCTGTCGCCCAGGCTAGAGTGCAGCGGTGTGAATTCGGCTCACTGCAAGCTCCACCTCCCGGGTTCACGCCATTCTCCTGCCTCAGCCTCCCGAGTAGCTGGGAGTACAGGCGCCTGCCACCACACCTGGCTAATTTTTGTATTTTTAGTAGAGACAGGGTTTCACCGTGCTAGCCAGGATGGTCTCGATCTCCTGACCTCGTGATCTGCCCACCTCGGCCTCCCAAAGTGCTGGGATTACAGGCGTGAGCCACTGCGCCTGGCCGATTTTCAGTTTTTATTGAGTAATTAATTTTAGTAGGTAACATACATTTTAAACTTCTAAGAGTGAAATATTATGACAAGAATGCCATGAAATAACTAACACAGACAACAGGCATAAACCATGATTGTCCAGAGCAAACTGGGACATATTGTTACCCTATTCCAAGGACACAAGAAGAATTGTCACCAGGGATGGCTATGTAATTTGTAGGGCCCATTGCAAAGTAAAAACGCACCTTGTTAAAAACTTATTAAGAATTTCAAGGTGATACAATGAAATTAACAGAGTGCTCTTAAATAATTAGAAAGGAAAAGTGTCAGTTTAAGAAAGAATCATAGGTCAGAGATGGTTACTCATACCTGTAATCTCAGCACTTTGGGAGGCCGAAGCAGGAGGGTCACTTGAAGCAAGGAGTTTGGGACCAGCCTGGACAACATAGCAAGACGCTTTTCTAAAAAAAAAGAAAATATGAAAATTAGCTGGCCACAGGGCATGTGTCTGTAGTCTCAGCTACTTGGGAGGCTGAGGCAGGAGGATTGCTTAAGCCTAGGCAGTCAAGGCTGCAGTAAGCCAAGATTGCACCACTGCACTCCAGCCTCGGCAACAGAGCGAGACCTTGTCTCAAACAAACAAACAAACAAAAAAAAGGAAAGAAACATCTAAATACCTACCTACCTACTAGGAAAACATGCAGTAAAGAATGTTACACAAACATCTGTAAAATGCATAGAGAATCACAACTAATGTAGAAAAAAATGGGGACAAAAATAGGAATGAAATAAAACCAGGATTTACTCAAGAGGCAGCTATACTCCTGGGACTTTGATAAAGTAGCTGAGTAGCAAGCGGCCATCAGGTGCTACTGCTTAACTATGAGGAGCTTGGCCACAGAGATTAGGGGAAATCACCTGGCAATTGAAGCCCTGTTGATAAAAAGAGTGGCTTCAAATGGGGCCCGTGAACTCAAAAAGGAGAATCTCTCTCTGATATGATTTGTCTGAGTCCCCACTCAAATCTCTTCTCAAATTGTCATCTGAATTGTAATCCCCACATGTCAAGGGAGGGACCTGGTGGGTGGTAACTTGATCATGGAGACAGTTTCCCCCATGCCGTTTTTGAAATAGTGAGTGAGTTTTCACATGATCTGATGGTCTTATAAGGGGCTCTTTTCTGTTTTTTTTCCTCTCTCTCTCTCTTTCCTTCCCTTCCTCCCTCCCTCTCTTCCTTTTCCCCTCTTTCTCTCTCTCTCACTCTCTCTCTCGCCTGCCACTATGTACAATGTGCCTGCTTCCCCTTCTACCATAATTGTAAGTTTTCTGAGGCATCCTTAGCCATGTGGAACTGTTAGTCAATTAAACCTCTTTTCTTTATAAATTACCCGGTCTCAGGCAGTTCTTTATAGCAGTGTGAGAACAGGTTAATACACTATCTCCCCCTTTTTCTCTCCTGAAAGGAACATACGTAAACAAACTAGCTCTAAAACAAATGGACAAACAAACATAAAGTCTAGGGCGGGAAGCTGAGGGAAACAGTGGTATCTGTGATTCTCACTAGTAAACATGGGTCATACCTCTTGGATTAGTATTGACTTTTTTTTTTTTTTTTTTTAAAAGACTGAGTTTTACTCTTGTTGCCCAGGCTGGAGTGCAGTGGTGCGATCTTGGCTCACTGCAAATTCTGCCTCCTGGGTTCAAGCGATTCTCCTGCCTTAGCCTCCTGAGTAGCTGGGATTACAAGTTCATGCCACCACGCCTAGCTAATTTTTTGTATTTTTAGTAAAGACAGGGTTTCATCATGTTGGCCAGGCTGGGCTCAAACTCCTGACCTCAGGTGATCCACCCACCTTGGCCTCCCAAAGTGCAGGGATTACAGGCATGTGCCACCATGCCTGGCTTTGTATTGACTTTCACATGACTATTTTTTACAGTGCTATATAATGGAAGAGAAGCCTTATTAAGAGATACACAGATCACCATCCTCATTCAGTAAGATTTCCATTACATTGGAAAGGTTCGTTGACATCTGAAACCTTAATTACATGTATTTTTACCTGTTGATAAAAGTCTGAAATTCCCCAGTAAAACTAAAATTAGGGTCCACTTATACGTGGATTTTTCTTCCACCTCTGCCACTCCTGAGAGAGCAAGACCAACCCCTCTTCTTCCTCCTCCTCTTCCTCAGCCTACTTACTCATTGTGAAGATGATGAGGGTGAAGGTCTTTATGATGATCCACTTCCACTTAATGAAAAGTATATGTACTTTCTCTGTCTTATAATTTCCTTAATAACCTTTTTTCTCTAGCTTACTTTATTATAAGAATACAGTATATAACACATATAGCATACAAAATATGTGTTAGTTGACCATTTATGTTATCAGTGAAGCTTCTAGTCAACAGTAGGCTATTAGCAGATAAGTGTTAGTATTGACTCCCCAATAAGTATTTATGGGGAGTCAAAAGTTATACGCAGACTTTCAACTGCACGAGAGGTCACTACTCCTAATTGCTATGTTGTTCCAGGGTCAACTGAAATGACCTTAGAGCTGTGTTCCAGAGTTTCTACAGAATTAATACTGGAGACATTGTAGTATTAATATAACTCTATGAGGAAAGTGAATGTCTTTGCCTTGTTTACTCTTCCTATGAGTCTGATTAAAATCTATTTTTTAGTTCCAGAGTGGAAACGTAATAGATTCTCTTTCTCTTAATCTATTTTATATATATGTATATACATATTCTCCCTCTCTCTTTCTCTCTCTCTGTCCGTCTTTCTTTCTGTCTCTTTCCAAATGAGTGAACATAGGGACAGAAAATATAGACAAAGCTTGTCTACTCTCAAGGCCCAATAAGAAAGAAAGGGGAGGATCTTGATGAAAGGAGGACGGCTATTTATCCACCATTTAGGCAGGCAGGCTTTGGAGTAGAGGAGAAAGGTTGTCATCCCACTGGCCCTCAGAAAGATGGGCCCTTTCTCGTCAAACAGAGGAGGGAAAGAACTACCTTTAGCGTGTCAAAGCAGGTCAACAGCAGCCACACAAGTTGGGCGTTGAGTCCTGTCTCCATGGAGCATTCTTCCTATGGAGTGGCCACGTTGGCAAAGCCCGGCTGCCTAATCACAGTGGCCCTACTAAACTATAATGAAGCTTAGCAAGAGATTAAGGAATGAGGCAAAAAATTTACTGTTTTAAGTTTAAAAATAAACCTTTTTTTAAAGGCTAATGACCAGACAACTCATATTTCAAATATTGTATTGGTGTGTATATTTAAACTGTCTATTTACCCAACTGGCACCAACCACCTTTGTATCTAAAACCTGCAGACTTCAACCATCTTATGGAACAGTCTGGTACCAAAGAAACTGTGGTAACAAGTGGTGTTTGCTTAGGCAGCCTTAGGTTCCAGGAAAGGATTGAGCTTGAGATGTAACTAGTCCAAATCCTTTATGCTGCTTCATTTCTGACTGTATCAGAGGAGCTCCATGGAGAAAGCAGGACTCAACAGAGACAAGCATGGAGAGAAATTAGTGTATGACTACGAGAAGTTGCCCTCGAGTCCTATGCGACATGGCCCGTGTGCATTTCTAAGCTGTTGAGGTTGAGAACTGTGCCAAAAATTTTGTTCAACTTGTACGAAATACTTTGCACAGTTTTAAATGGCTTTAATCCCAATAATAAAGGTCTGTTTTAAAAATATACTCTAATAAAAGTCTTTTCTCCATGATGTGCTGTTTAAAGGTGAGATTCAGACTCTAATTGATAGAAATTTCCAAGCAGGTTCATGTAAAATGTCTAATGCCGTGCACAGCTATAGGCTCCCAGTTATCCTAATTGGGAACCTAATCAGAAATAGTCGCTTTGTTCAGAAATAGCCTGATGCTTTTTCTTTGACTTTTACTGTATTCAAGTGTTCTCCTTAAATTATCTGGAAAGCTTCAATAAGTGGTTGTAGAGTGTCCTAAGGAGCACCCTGGAGAATTAAAGGAGAACCAGATGTGGGATCCATCCTGACTATGAGATTTGGTACAAATCGTTTGCCTGTCTCAGCCTCAATTTTCTTGAACTATAAATGTAGATAATAATATCTACTCTGCCTACCTCACACAGTATTATAAGACCTACATTAAATTATATTGGTCAAAGAACTTTAAAAAGCGCTATACACGTATAAGTATTTTTATGTTTGTCAATAAGAAGGAAATGGTTCACCAAATAAAGGGCAAAGTTAAACCTTGCACTGTAGTTGTTATGACTGCATAGTCCAATTCTTTTGAATAGTAAGATATTTTAACTTCAATCCTGGGGCTTTTAATACGAAAATGAAGTAAAAACTAAAGGGATGTTTAGTATTATTTTAAAGAGGAATTCACTGTGATAAACTTCAAGAACCCTACATTCTTATTCACTTCTTTTTCCTCAGTGCCTAGACAGTATCTGACATATAATGGTTAACCAATAAACGTTTAATGAATAGAATGTGAAGTATTTAAGCATCACTTATAAACACACTCAGTTTATAGAGCTAAAACTAAAACCTAAATCCAATTTAAATTGGAATTGTTTTTTATATATTAAAATATTGACACAAGTGAAGAAACTGACTTGCTGAAAGAAAAGGGTTTTTGTTTGACAGCAGGTCTTATATGAAAAGTTTTGTTTTTCATAAATATTTAAGGAAATTTTATTTATCCTGTAAGAAACTTATGTTTGTCTGCAAGAAAGCAGTGTTCTTTCAATGCCTATTATTGTCCATGCAACATACTAGGTGTTTTTTGCTTATTTTGACAAAGGCACTTGGACTTGTTAAAATTACATTATCCTACATCTAAGTAAACACACATTCCAAGCATGTTGGGGCAAACCACTAACTACCCATTTAAAAAAATCTTCCCATTTGATTTTCAGAGAAAAAAAATGGAAACTGTCTGTTATGATTTAAATCTGTCCTGGAGCATTTTCCATGAGTTAACACAACTAAATTGTAAACCTAGGAACAAATAAACGAATACCCAAGTGGCTTTCAACAATTGAACCATTGCATGGTTTGCAGTGGGTGCATCCTTCTCCTCAAGCCTGCACAATAATTAAGAGGTTATCGTGAAAAGAAACCTGGGACAATGGCATGAGAGGGAATGCTAAAATACTAATGAGAGGAAAAACCCAGGACAATCTGTTTAATAACTTCATAGCCATTGTTCACATCAGAGTGACAAACAGTATAATATGGTAGAGCTCTTGTGTCCTCTGGCTGTTCAGCACTGCCTCCACACTTCTTTACTGTGCCAGAACTACTTAGCTTCTTTTTACAGCCCTCACACACATTAAGTGGACAAGCGACGGAGAAAGCCTGCCATTGCGGCATAGGAAATATAGGAGAGTGTTGAGGAATTGGGTCAGACTGGTCAGGGGATAAAGATAAGTCTCAACTAGACATATTAGGGGTAAGACAGATAACTGATAAAAAACTCAGATATTTTAGTCTTTAGTTGTATGTGTAAGTAATAATCAATGTTGTTATTTCTGTCCCCCAACCCCCCAGCTCAGGTTTAGGCTAAAATAGGGTTTTTGTTTTTGGTTTTTAATGTAATTATACTCAGGTGTATTACAATAACCAGGGCATTTGAATTAATGGAAACAAATGAAATTAATCTAGAAAAGGTGACAAAAATCTGTCAAAGTACAAATTTTAGGATATGCCTTTTGTTAGGCGTGCAATGTTATGTTGAGGAATGCTAAAGAGTCCAAGGGAAGAGTGCTTAGCACTTTCTTATGCAAAGATGCATAATTCTGACTCAGGCACTCATTCACTGCATTGCTCAAAGAGACCAGGAATCAACAACCTACGTGCCTAAGGGGTACAAGTGTAATGCATAAATGCATATATTTGGCCAGATGTAAAATTAAAAGGAATGCAGGGATTTTGCTACTGTCCATAGTAAACTAGCCTTCTCACAGAACAAATGTAAAAGATTCATTAAAGAAAAAAAGCACACCCTACACACACACACACACACACACACACACACACAGAGAGAGAGAGAGAGAGAGAGAGAAAGAGAAATAGCTGTTTGAAGGCTTTGGAGCAATCAAAGCATCCAGAAAAAAGGGAAACACCTTTAGATGAGCCAGACCTAATCTGCCCTTATTCTACTCTTTAGGTTAATGGTAGAGTTGCAGTTACTTAAGGGTTACAGAGTCTGTTGGTTCCAAGCGTGGAGCATACAGCCTGAACTGAAAGTACTGGTTTAGAGCTAGAAGTAGTTTCAGTGGGCTGCAGAGACAAAATTTGGGGTTAAGGGTTACCAAGATAGCTAGGACTTAAGGGACCAAGATCCTAGAGAAAAGGAAACTGCAAAACAGTCTCATGATTCATGTGGAATTCAGAGGCACTTGTAACTCCTAAGCTATACTTGAGTGAAGCTAAATGCCAAGAGACAGCTAAACCAAGTAGAAAGCAAACTGTTAAGAAGTAGACAGCCAAATGAAGATCTGGCAGTTTCAAAGTACTGGGGAGACCCAATCTGAAGTTCTGGAATGACTGTGGAGGAGGGGCTATGAAGCCACCTTGGCTTCAGTTGAGGGTCCCTGAATATCTGAGCCCTAGGACCAAAAACAAACAGAAATACACAGCTTTGAGTGGATCAGAGTAATCGTTCCATACTCTACCTGTCCAGAAGATTAAATTTCTCTCCTTTTCTTTTAGAAGGAGCCTCGCTCTGTCACCAGGCTGGAGTGCAGTGGCGTGATCTCGGCTCACTGCAACCTCCACCTCCTGGGTTCAAGCGATTCTCCTGCCTCAGCCTCCCGAGTAGCTGGGATTATAGGCACGTCCCACCTCACCCATCTAATTTTCTGTATTTTTAGTATATATGTTATATACTAAACAACATATATATAATATGATAGTTCTCTTACCTCAAATCAAACACAAAACAATCAACTCCAGACAGATTGTGGATGTAATTGTGAATGATTAAACAGTAAGTCTTCTAGAGCAGGGATCTTCAACCCCTGATGGGTCTGTGGCCTATTAGGAACTGGGCTGTACATCAGGAGGTGAGCCGCAGACTAGCGGGCATTACCACCTGAGTTCTGCCTTCTGTCAGATCAGCAGCGGCATTAGATTCTCAAAGGAGTGCCAACCCTACTGGGAACTGTGCAAGCGAGGGATCTAGGTTGAGCACTCCTTATGAGAATCTAACTAATGCCTGGTGATCTGAGGTAGAATGGTTTCATCCAGAAACCATCTTCCCTCTCCTGCAGCAAAGGTTGGGGACCGCTCTTCTAGAGGATAACATAGAACATGAGCAGAAAATTATGGCTTGTAAGCCAAATCCAGTTTACCACCTATTTTTGTAAATAAAATTTTACTGGAACACAGCCACACCCATTCATTTACATATTGTCTCTGGCTGTTTTTGTACTACTTGAGAGTTGAGTGGTTGTGACAGAGACTATATGGCCTGCAAAGTGGAAATATTTACTATTTGGCCCTTTACAGAAAAAGTTTGCCAATATGTGATATGGAATAATATGAGAATATTGTCGTGTTGTTATGAGAAGGAAAGAGTTCTTAAATAACTACAAAAAGTGCAAACCTTAAAGGAAAATATTGTTAAGTTGTACTTCATTATTATTGAACATTTCTGTTCATTGTAAGACATTATTAGGGAGAGTGGGAGAAGGTATTTGTAATACCATGTATTCAACATAGTATTATTGCTCATGGTTTCCTATCTCCACTCCCTTACTCATCCATCCCTCTGGAAAAAATGTACTTCTCGGCTCCATTGACTTTGGGCTGAAATTTATGACTCGCTTTGGCCAATGATATGTAAATGGACATGACATTTTCCATGACTGAATAGATGGTTTTAGAGACATTGCTAGTTTCTGCTAGCTCCATCTCTTGCTTTGACTTTCAACCATGAGAACTGGATATCTCAGATAGTGGCTCCATCTTCACCTTGTTTCCTAGAGTGAGAAGACACATGCAGCCAAGCTGAACCAAGGAAAAATGAGCCTGGCTTGAACTAGAAGAGTCCAGAAAAGCTGTAAACGAACTGCAATGAACACATAAAGTGAGCATGAAATACATATTTGTTGTTATAACACTCTGAGATTTTTAAGGTTGTTTATTAAGTGGCACAACATTGAGAAAGCTAATATATAAACAAAGAAAGTATTCATTAAAAAATCCTGGAAATCAATGAGAAAAATAAAAACAACCCAATTTGAAAATGTGTAAGGCTTGAACATCCTTAAAGGAGCGTACCCATTTGGCCAAGAAGCATATATCAAATTGTTCAAAATTCAACTTAAATGCAAATTAAAACTAAAAAGAGATATTGATACATGCCCTCCAGAATGGCTAAAATAATTTTTTTTTTTTTTGAGATGGAGTCCTGCTGTCTCCCAGGCTGGAGTGCCGTGTCGCGATCTCAGCTCACTGCAAGCTCCGCCTCCCAGGTTCACGCCATACTCCTGCCTCAGCCTCTCGAGTAGCTGGGACTACAGGCGCCCGCCACCACACCTGGCTAATTTTTTTTTGTATTTTTAGTAGAGACGGGGTTTCACCGTGTTAGCCAGGATGGTCTCGATCTCCTGACCTCGTGATCCGCCCGCCTTGGCCTCCCAAAATGCTGGGATTACAAGTGTGAGCCACCACGCCCGGCCAACTAAAATAAAATTTTAAAAAACCCCTGGCAATATCAAGTGTTGACAAGGATATGGAACAACTGTAACTAATGTATCATGTTGGTTGGAGAATCAATTGGTATAATCACTTTCAAAAACTACTTAGCAGTATCCATATCAATATATACATCACCCTATAACCTAAAAATTCCACTCCTGGAAATATATTCATTATAATTGAGTAAAAATATAAAACAAAAGACATTTGTAAGAATATTCACTGTAGCATTATTTGTAATAGCCCTAAACAGGAAACAATCTAAATACTCATCAAAGCAGACTGGATAAATAAATTGTGGTATATTTATTCACCAAAATATTATACAACAATAAAAAAGAATAAACTACTATATCAATATAGATGAATATTTCTCCAGATGCAAAAGCATATACTTTGTTTGTATATTCTACAAAATTCAAAAACAGGCAAATTAAATTTGGGGGATTAAAACTAAGTCAATGTTTATCTTTGGGTGTAATAAGCACTGAGAGGGAGCATAAAAGTATTCTGGGGTGCTGGTAATATTCTATATTTTTATCTAGATGGCTACATAGTGTTTTCACTTTTAAAAGATTACTTGAGCTATGCACTTTAGATCTGTGAACTTTACTATATGCTATACTTTGATAAAATATCTATTTCAAAAAGAGAGCTAGGGCCTTTGCATTAGTCCATTTTCATGCTGCTAATAAGGACATACCTGAGACCGGGCAATTTACAAAAGAAAGAGGTTTATTGGACTTACAGTTCCATGTGCCCAGGAAGGCCCACAATCATGGCAGAAGGTGAATGGCATGGCACATGGCAGTAGACAAGATAAAAGAGAGCTTGTGTAGGGAAACTCCCCTTTATAAAACCATCAGATCTAGTGAGACTTATTCACTATCACGCGAACAGCACAGGAAAGACCTGCCCCCATGATTCAATTACCTCCCATCAGGTCCCTCCCACAACATGTGGGAATTCAAGATGAGATTTGGGTGGGGACACAGCCAAACCAAATAAGCCTTTAACTGAGAAAGTTTGGGGGGTGGGTGTGCGTGCACTCTCTTTCATAAACACACACACACACACACACACACACACATATCCTTTGAAGGAATTCAAATGAAACAAAACAAAACAAAAACATTTTGAGGGATAAAATTAGCTTATATGCCTCCTGCTTAAGGAATTTTACTTCATTCTGCACCAACTAAAAATTGAAGATGATTTTTTTCATTTATGTAAAAAATATATTAGGCATAAAACTCAGATAATATATAAATAATTTATAATGCTTTCTATTTTATATTCAAATCTTGCATTCTAAGAAAAATATTCAATGGTAATAGGTCCCTAGTGATACTAACAATTGAGTGTGAAAAATATTTTAGAACTGTATTTCCATTAAATATACAGTCAGATATAAGATCCACTCTTAAACATAAGGCACACGAGTGTAAGATTCACAAGGGCTGGTATTGTATTTTGTTTTATACATGGTTCTATGGCAAATTTCTAGAAATTTACCTCATTTGTGGCAATAATAAATATTTATTGAATTAATATAAAATTGGATAATTATTTTATTCAGCATGGATAATTATTTTATTCAGCATGAATAATTTAAATACTGTAGTAAAACTGAATCTTTATATTCTTATGTTCCTTAAATTTCCAATTATAAGAATGGCTTACAAAATACTAATTTCTGATACTAGGAAAAATTGTAATGTTCTAAACATATTGTCAGTTTGCAGGTCCCACATTTCAATTATTGTTGGATTTCTGAGAAACTTTGTGCAAACCAATCCAACAATACTTTCTAAGCACTGAATGTGAGAGTAATACTGAATAGAGCCTGTATGATATGGTCCCTGTCATCATTTTATGGAAACAGAACTTCCACATGAAACTAGTAGACATAAAACAAAGACAACAGTTTGTAATAATACGGTAGACTGAATAAAATTAAGTGCCAGTGTATGTGAGCAACACAATGGGTGCTGAGGTCAGGCAAGAAAACAATGCTGGCAAGACTTGTCATTCAAAGAAAACATTGACCTAGAGGTGACTTTGGAAGAACTAGTAAAATTCGGACAGTCATAGAAAAGGGGCAAAGATACTTATCTTAGCAGACAGTGGGGGAAAGCACAAAACGGCAAGGTCTCTCAAGATTAGCTTGTTTATATTAGAGGACGCACATGGGGAATAGGGGAAGACTGGAAAAGCAAAGTGCTTCTAGCTATGAGTGATCTAGCACAGTGCTTCTCTAGCACAGCATGTCTGCGAATCATCTTGTTACAATGTAGATTCTATTTTCACAGAATGCGGGCCCAACATACTGCATTTCTAACAGTAACGCCAGTGCTGTTGATCTGTAGATACACTTTGAGTAGCAAGGGTCTAGAATGCATAAAAAGAAGATTTGGAATTTGATATAATGGAAAAAAACTTTTATAGGCCTGAAGAGGGAAAGATAAAGGTAGATTATCGCATTGATGAAAACAGTAATGACAATAATAACATTTATTGAATTTCTACATAAATTATCTCCAATTCTTAACCTGGTCAGTTAAAGAAGCAACTACCAAGGAGTCAAGAATATCATTGTAAAAAACAGGGGTAAAGGGGGAGACAAGGACTTTATTCAGGTAAAATAAGTCAGACAGGACCAAGAAAGTAATGAAGACACAATGTGCCATGGCATGCTCTGGGGTTTGCTTTGGAAGCCCATATCAATATTAAAGTGTTGATACCACAGGGTTGCCTTGATGGTCTGGAATTGCTTTGAAGCAATCAAACAGACCTCCCCCTGAGTTTGCAAGATCTTCCTTTATATTCATAAAAATCCAGGTTATATCTTTGCTTCATAAAGAAAAGTGCTGAGACAACTTTCTTCTCTTTCAATTATTTGTCAGCATTATCCTGTTAGTAAGTTTGCCTCTGGTTTGTAATTATCTGGTGTAATCGTCTGAGTTCACGTTAGGGACCTGAGATGTATGTTAGTCACCTGCAGATTGAGCACTGGAATACCAGGCCCTCGCCTGATGAGGCAGAACACTTTGAAGTTTGTAGATAGTAAAGAAATACATAGACATTTGAACGCAAAAATAAGGACAACATCTCCTAGGTCTAGTTATGGTGATGAGTAACTTGGCAGCAACTTAGAAGATTAAGAGTGAAGTGCTGCTACTGACCACCCTACCCTTTTGTGAGTTCAAGGAAAGTGCTGGCAGGCTTTCTTAGGATAGATAAATGACCTTCCCTGTCAACACTATTCAGAGGTCAGTGTCCTTGGGGAAGAGGATCTAAGGCCAGATGCATGTAGGATATGCTCTCTGCTTCTGCTTAATTTTCTGCAGCTAATATATGAATTTTCAACCTGTGTTTATACAGCTGTCTAAATCCCGAGTGCTTTGTGCAGGAAAGTAGGAACTGTAGGCAGAAAAAGTCCTCTTTCAAAATTAGGGAAGAAAAAAGATACTCAGGTCCCATTAATCTGCTTTATGAAAACGAAATTTTAATATTGGCTAAAGTGTATCATTTTTGCTCATCTTAAAAACATTGTCAGTATCAGATGCACAAAACTTTCAGGTAAATAATGCAGGACAATGAGAAACCTATTCATCTTTTCATTTGTGCTTAAACAATTAGAAATGATTTTTACTTATTTTTTTAACACAAAGCAATACATTATTATTATATAAACTTTGTAAAATACCAATACATAAAGGAGAAAATAATTGCTTGTAGGTCCACAACTTGGTTATCATTTTGGTGTGTGTTCTTCCAATCTCTTTTCTGTGCATATTTGCTATTTATCATAGCTGTCAATGTTCATATTAAGTTGAATCCTGCTTTTGAAACTTAACGTTATATCAATTCTTAACACAACAGATGCAGCCTTTTAGGGGCATTTCTTATTTTGTAATTATCAAGCATTTAACCCTTGGAAGGTTGAGGGATTACATTAAATGTATAGTTCTATTATGTAGAATACACAGCCCAGGAAACAGCATTTTCTTTAGTGTTAACACTGTATTCAGTTTAAGACCTTTTTGGTATGCACAAATATTTCTATGAGATCTTTAAAGGGAGCTTGTATTGTGGGGAGGTAAGATTTTTTTCACTGAATATCTGAATTTGTATAGTAATTCCTATATGATTCCAGTTAATAAGGTAAATCCAACATTTGGTTTAGAAAAAAAAAGTTGGGATGATTTTTCTCCTCACCAATAACAACCATGGCCTTAATTTTTTTTCAAATTGAAATACATTTGAGAAGAGTCTGTTCATATCCTTTGCCCACTTTTTGATGAGGTTGTATGCTTTTTTCTTGTACATTTGTTTAAGTTCATTGTAGGTTCTGGATATTAGCCCTTTGTCAGATGGATAGATTGCAAATATTTTCTCCTATTCTATAGGTTGCCTGTTCACTCTGATGATAGTTTCTTTTGCTGTGCAGAAGCTCTTTAGTTTAATTAGATCCCATTTCTCAATTTTGGCTTTTGTTGCCATTGCTTTTGGTGTTTTACACATGAAGTCTTTGCCCATGCCTACATTCTGAATGGTATTGCCCAGGTTTTCTTCTAGGATTTTTATGGTCCTAAGTCTTACGTTTTAGTTGATCCATCTTGAGTTGATTTTTGTATAAGGGGTCCAATTTCAGTTTTCTGCATATGGCTAGCCAGTTTTCCCAGCAACATTTATTTAACGGGGAATCTTTTCCCCATTGCTTGTTTGTGCCAAGTTTGTCAAAGATCAGATGGTTTTAGATGTGTGGTGTTATTTCTGAGGCCTCTGTTCTGTTCCATTGGTCTATATATCTGCTTTGGTACCAGTACCATGCCGTTTTGGTTACTGCAGCCCTGTAGTATAGTTTGAAGTCAGGTAGCATGATGCCTTCAGCTTTGTTCTTCTTGCCCAAGATTGTCTTGGTTACATGGGCTCTTTTTTTGGTTCCATATGAAGTTTAATGTAGTTTTTTTCAATTCTGTGAAGAAAGTCAGTGGTAGCTTGATGGAGATAGCATTGAATCTATAAATTACTTTGGGCAGTATGGCCATTTTCATGATATTGAACCTTTCTATCCATGAGCATGGAATGTTTTTCCATTTGTTTGTGTCCTCTCTTATTTCCTTGAGCAGTAGCAGTAGTTTGTAGTTCTTCTTGAAGAGGTGCTTCAAGAAGGTGTATTCCTTGAAGAGGAATACATCCAGTGTATTCCTAGGTATTTTCTTCTCCTAGTAGCAATTGTGAATAGGAGTTCACTCAGGATTTGGCTCTCTGTTTGTCTGTTATTGGCGTGTAGGAATGCTTCTGATTTTTGCATATTGATTTTGTATCCTGAGACTTTGCTGAAGTTGCTTATCAGCTTAAAGAGATTTTGGGGTGAGCCAATGGGGTTTTCTAAATATAAAATCATGTCATCTGCAAACACAGACAATTTGACTTCCTCTCTTCCTATTTGAATACCCTTTATTTCTTTCTCTTGCCTAGTTGCCGTGGCCAGAACTTCCAATACTATGTTGAATAGGA
Organism: Nomascus leucogenys; assembly: GCF_006542625.1. Taxonomy (NCBI): domain Eukaryota; kingdom Metazoa; phylum Chordata; class Mammalia; order Primates; family Hylobatidae; genus Nomascus; species Nomascus leucogenys. The sequence goes on along the minus strand of NC_044386.1, from coordinate 64,231,497 downwards.
GTGGTGAGAGAGGGCATCCTTGTCTTGTGCCGGTTTTCAAAGGGAATGCTTCAAGTTTTTGCCCATTCAGTATGATATTGGCTGTGGGTTTGTCATAAATAGCTCTTACTATTTTGAGATATGTTCCATCTACTTTATTGAGAGTTTTTAGCATGAAGCAGTGTTGAATTTTGTTGAAGGCCTTTTCTGCATCTATTGAGATAATCATGTGGTTTTTGTCATTGGTTCTGTTTATGTGATGGATTATGTTTATTGATTTGTGTATGTTGAACCAGCCTTGCATCTCAGGTATGAAGCTGACTTGATCGTGGTGGATAAGCTTTTTGATGTGCTGCTGGATTTGGTTTGCCAGTATTTTATTGAGGATTTTTGCATCGATGTTCATCAGGGATGCAGCCAATAGACATATTTAAAAAATGCTCATCATCACTGGTCATTAGAGAAATGCAAATCAAAACCACAATGAGATACCATCTCACACCAATTAGAATGGTGATCATTAAAAAGTCAGGAAACAACAGATGCTAGAGAGGATGTGGAGAAATAGGAACACTTTTACACTGTTGGGAGTGTAAATTAATTCAACCATTGTCGAAGACAGTGTGGCAATTCATCAAGGATCTAGAACTAGAAATATCATTTGACCCAGCAATCCCATTACTGGGTATATACCCAAAGGATTATAAATCATTCTACTATAAAGACACATGCACGTGTATGTTTATTGTGGCACTATTCACAATAGCAAGACTTGGAACCATTCCAAATGTCTATCAATAATAGACTGGATAAAGAAAATGTGGCACATATACACCATGGAATAATATGCAGCCACAAAAAAGGATGACTTCATGTACTTTGCAGGGACGTGGGTGAAGCTGGAAACCATCATTCTCAGCAAACTGTCACAGGAACAGAAAACCAAATGCCGCATGTTCTCACTCATAAGTGGGAACTGAACAATGAGAACACATGGCCATAGGGTGGGGAACATCACACACCAGGGCCTGTCAGGGGGTGGGGTGTTAGGGGAGGGATAACATTAGGAGAAATACCTAATATAGGTGATGGGTTGATGGGTGCAGCAAACCACCATGGCACATGCACACGTGTGTAACAAACCTGCACGTTCTGCACATGTACCCCAGAACTTAAAGTATAATAAAAAAATTAAAATACAGATTTTTAATAATTTATACACAAATAAAATCCACTAATTTCACCAATGTATAGGCTTATGAGTTTTGACAAATGTCTATACCCATGTAATTGTGACCACAATCAGATATAGAATAATTCTGGGTGGGGGAAGGGGGGAGAGACAGCATTAGGAGATATACCTAATGCTAAATGACAAGTTAATGGGTGCAGCAAACAAACATGGCACATGGATACATATGTAACAAACCTGCACATTGTGCACATGTACCCTAAAACCTAAAGTATAATAAAATATAAAAAGAATAATTCTGTCACCCTCAAAATTTCTTTTTTCTCCATTCCCAGACATTCTGTTAATACCCCCAGCCCTAGGCGACCACCAATCTATTCTCTGTTTCTATAGATTAGCTTTGCCTGTTCTAGAACTTTATGCAAATGAAATAGTATATGTTCTATTGTGGTTAACTTCTTTTGCTCAGTAAAGAGAGAGAGAGAGAGAGAGAGAGAGAGAGAGAGAGTGTGTGTGTGTGTGTGTGTGTGTGTGTGTATGTATAATAGATTCAGGGGATACATGTGCAGGTTTTTTGCCTGGATATATTGCATAATGGTGAGGTTTGGGTTTCTAGTATACTCATCACCCAAATAGTGAACATTGTACCCAATAAGAAACTTTTCAACCCTCACCCCTCCCACACCCTCCCTCTTTTTGGAGTCTACAGTGTCTATTATTTCCCTCTGTATGTCTATATGTACCCATTGTTTAGCTCCCACTTCAAATAAGAATATGCAGTATTTGATTTTTTGTTTCTAAGTTATTTCGCATAGGATAATGGCCTCCAATTCCATTCATTTTGCTGCAAAAGACATGAATCATTCCTTTGTATAAAGGCTGTGTAGTATTCCATGGTGTATATATCCAATTATCTATTGATGGGCACTTAGGTTGATTCCATGACTTTGCTATAAACATACAAGTACAGGTGTCTTTTTAAAAAAAATTTTTGCAGGAACAAGATCTTACTATGTTTCTCAGGCTGGTCTTGAATGTTTGGCCTCAAGTGATCCTCCTGGGTCAGCCTCTCCAAATGCTGGGAAAACAATTTCTTTTTCTTTGGGTTGATCAGTAAAATATTTTTGATTCATTAATTTCATTTTATATTTTGTTTATTTCTACTTCTGAGTAGTGCCCCATTTTATGGATGTTCCACAGTTAACCATTCACCAATTGAAGGGTATTCAGATTGTGCTATAGACTAAATGTTTGTGTCTCCCCTCACACCACTCAATTCATATGCTGAGACCTAACCCTCAATGTGATGGTATTAAAAGATGGGGCCAATGAGAGGGGATTAGGTCATGAAAATGAAGCCCTCATCCATGGAACTATGGGATTTTTCCATTGCAGTGGTTGTTTCCTTCCCCAGGTAGATGCTACTAAGAGTGGATTTATGCCTTCATAAGAGAGACCCAGAAGGCTTCCTTGGCCCTTCTACCACAGAAGGACACAAGGCAAGGATGGCTACATATAAATCAGAAAGTGAGCCCTTGCCAGACACCAAATCTGCTAGTGGCTTGTTCTTGATCTTTCCAGACTCAAGAGCTAGGAGAACTAAATTTCTGTTGTTTATAAGTCACCCAGTTTATGCCACTATGTTATAACACCATGAACAGACTAAGACAGATTGTTTCCAGATGCACTTATATATAGGTTTTTGTATGATCACATTTCTTTTACATTTCTCTCTTTAGTTGTGTTGAGTCTACTTATGAAACTGTCAAAGACATACGTCACCTTGTTACCACGCTTTTACCATGCAATTCCATTAGACTTTTCCATATACTGGGCGAAATTGCCCTTCTCTTAAAAACTTTGTGTACTTTTTAAAATAGAGCCATTAACACATTAAGGATTTTTTTTATTACCTGTCTGATATTTTCTACATCTGGTTTATCTGTGGGTCTGGTTCTATTGATTGCTTAGTCTCTTGATAGGAGATTTTCTTTCGGATGCTGACTTTATATGTAGAACAGTGAAGACTAAAGTCAACATCATTTATGCCTAGAAATGAGCAAGCCTCTTCTGCTAATTATTAATGTTGGAGTTGGTATCAATGTACTCAGGATTTGAGTTGCATTTGTGTTTTGCTGATGTTGTTCCTGTGAGTATCTTCTGTATAGAATCAATTGCAAATTTCTCTAACATTGTCTTATATATATGATATGAGCTGGGTTACTAGAGGATTTTTATAGTCCTCTTTCTTCATCTTCTACTTTTGTTTTTCTCTGAGCTTGTGCTTAAGAGGGAGTTTTTGTCTCCATACTCTTGCTCCTTTTGCAACAGAAGACTGCCATTTCTCATTACTCAGTGCTTCCTAGCCTAGAGGTGGTGGCAGAAGTGATTCTCTGTGTCCTAGCCCAGCCTCAGCTTTAGGCATGCCCTCCATTCATGGGCCTCAGTAGTTGGCTCTCTCAGTGATCCTGATACTCCTCCATGTGGTAGCCGAACTCTAACTTGGGTTTTGTGTGGGGAAGAGTTTTATGCTACCTCCTGGCCCCCACCAGCTCTAGGAGATCATCAATAGTTTGGGCCTAGGATAGGTTTCTATCTCTTCTCCAAGGGCAAAGAATCTTTTTCTTTTACCATTTATCCAGAATTAATGGGTCTTCACCTGTTCTCTGGGAACAACAGGTCTGCTGCCCTTTGCCCACTGACTTCTAGTTTTATTCCATAGAGGAGAAGAGCATGGTGGAGCTATGGGATTTTTCCATTGCAGTGGTTGTTTCCTTCCCCAGGTAGATAATACTGAGAGAGGATTTCTCTGGTCTCCTGCCCTACCCACACTCTCTTCAGTGCCCAGTGGATGTCAGTGGAAAAGAACCTGTAAGTGGTTGCGGAGTCTTCTTGAGTCTGCAACAATCAGAGATTTTATACTCTCATGCTAATCCACAGTGATCCCCTAGAACTTTGTTAGAAATTTTAGCTGAAATCTTATTCACTTCTGTGGTACTCAGCATCTATTTGCACATTAACTTAAATACATGTGTGAGAAAAATATTAACCTCCAAGTATTGAAAGACAACCTTATAGGCATCAGAACTACCCATTTCTCCATTCCATGGATTTTATGCTCTGTGAGGAAGGCTTAGTAAATGAATAACTCCTCTGACAATACATTGAGTCCCTGCATTAAATAACCACTGAAATTTCATCGCATTTTTATTTCATTTTATTTCAATTTTTTTGAAAACAGTAACGTTTCCCTTCTTTCTTCTTCTTAGTTCTTGAGTATGTAAGTAAAGACACACATTTTAGAGTTGGTCAAGCCAAATAAGATGATAAAATAAAGTTTATTTAACTGTTTTGGAGATTTCATGAATCTTGCTCTTTTTGAGGCTGTCATTAATTATTTTTAAATATTTGAATTAGTTGTATTTATAATAAATTAGAACCAAGACCTAATTATGCATTCTCATGGAGGATGCAATTAAAAATGTGAAACAAAACAAAAACAACAGCTAGCACTTCTGCAAACTCAGCTTGCTTAATTTTTCAAAGTACTGTTAATAAAATCAGCATAACTGATTTGCATTTGTGAGTGGATAAGCAGATATTGGAAAAATGTTTTCTTGTGGTTAGAGCAGAATGAAATAAGAAAGCAAAATTCCTTTATAAATGTTTTATATATATATATATATATATATATATATATATATTTGCTTAAAGCAAGTCTGTTTCAAGTTGAGCCTGGAGGTAGGTACCCTCTGAAAAAACCCAAGCATTTCCACCTGAATGAAAAACCACAAGTTTTTCATTCCTAATGCTTGACTTCTACCTGGTTTCCAGAACCTTTGCAGCTACAATTGTACCCTCCTGTTAGGGGTTTGTAGGATTCTTCTCTGGAATTCACAATAGCTTAGGAGGGGAGAACTAAAGATACTGACCTCAACGTTACTCTGATAAAACAACTAAGCCAGATCATTACATAGTGAAACTCACTGTTTCACTTTTACAAAGCCCATTCTTCAAATCAATTTATAGAGCTCCACTCTTAGATACCAGTGGGAAATCAAGAATCATGGACATTCGAGGAAAGGCTTCAATGTGAAAGCTGGAGACACAAAAGAACACACTGAAAAATGCAACCTGGGGAAAAGAGAACTTAGGCTGGGAGAAGACAATTTCAAAAAATGATCATTGGTATCCTCCAAAAGATAACATCGTGCATCCTTGAAGTAAATAATAGGTTACTATAAAAGGAACATCAGAGAGAAAACGAGTTATTGAAAAGTAAAGAACAGATAACAGAAATGAAAAAAAAAATCTTAGAAGATGAAGTGAAGAAATCTCCAATAAAATAGATGTAAAAGGCAAAGAGAAAAACAATATGGTTGAAAAGAAAATTAGAGGACCCTTTCAGGAGTTCTAGAATGTGAAAAAAATGGAAAAGAGAAAAATCATCCATTAAATCATTCAAGAAAATTTTCCTAAACTGGAGCCTTTCTTGGTTGATTTCTGGTGCTATCCAGGAGGAGCCTGATAAATATTGCACCTTCATGGATTCCTTAGGGGATCTTTATTCAAGGGAAATTGCCAATGACAAGTTAGAGGCAGCACTGTTATTCATTGAAGAGTTTGACACATACAAAGCTGTCCTTTTGAAGCCTAAAGGACTAACATGGAAGGCTTTAGTAATTATAATTTGCTCAGAATTGAGCACAGTGTATGATAGCATGCAGTGGAAATCTAGTAAATGGTCACTGACTTGTGTTATTCCATGCTAGCCCCAGATTATGCCTGACCGGGAGTAGGTCTTAAGGGGTTGTTGCTTCTGAAGGTTACTTTCTCAGACAGCAGCTTAGTTGAAAGGGATTTAGGTTTAAAATATGTCTTATGAATGGTAAAGGCATTTTTCTAAATAAAAAAACAAGACTCTTAACGTTGCAGATAAATTTTTCCTAAATTACGAATTTATTATACAAAAAATTTTACAAAGGTATACAAATTAAGTGACATTTAATTTGTCAAAAGGAATAAAATTATATTGAATTGGATATGCCCCAGAAATTCTAGGCTACCTGCAGTTGCCTTAGGTTATACATGCAAATAGATAGGATCGGTCTTCAAAATCTCTTTCAAACACATCGAGAAAGGATCATTTATGATAATGAGTAATAGGGAAAATGATTTCCTAGGGAAATTTGAAAAATATTTGTAAGACTACTACTTGGAATAAAAAGTTTTACTTTTGTAATCACATCACAAAAATGTGGATATATGGATCACTACAAGACCAGCAATGCCAACTTAGACCATCTTTCTTTCTTTTTTTTTGAGACAGAGTCTCACCCTGTCACCCAGGCTGGAGTGCAATGGAACCCTCCGCCTCCTGGGTTCAAGCGATTCTCCTGCTTTAGCCTCCCAAGTAGCTGGGATTACAGGTGCACGCCACCACGCCTGGCTAATTTTTGTATCTTTAGTGAGGACAGGGTTTCACCATGTTGGCCAGGCTGCTCTTGAACTCCTGACCTCATGATCCGCCTGCCTCAGCTTCTCAAAGTGCTGAGATTACAGGCATGAGCCACCACGCCCGGCCAGACCATCTTGACATGATTATATCCTAATGTGTCTTCTCTTTTTTTAAACTGAATTTATATATCAGTATTTATATGTCTGGATCTTTTCCCATGTTTATTTTCTGCGGTAATGATAATTTATGTTCTTGGATGTGAACTAGACTTGGAATATTGAATTCAATTTGATCCAGAGAGTCAAGCAGACCATATCTACCTTTACACATTTGAGATTGTAGCATTTGCCGTTTCAGATAATTTTGTTGCTCTGAGCACTTGGAAATTTCTCATCCACACTGCATTTTGGAAGTCTGGAAAGAAATAAAATGTATGTTTTCTTTGAGATAGGATTTATTCTGTTTTCCTGTTCTACTTGTAGGCATAACTATAGCTGGCCAGTCAGGCAAATGCTGTTGTGAATGCAGAATTAGATACCAGTTTTCTAGGAGAACTGAAAGAAGAAATATTTTATTGACATCCAGGTAGATTTAAGCTTCTTATCCTTCAAAGTCACCCAGACCTCTGGCCTGGCATTTCCTTAGAATCTCTCTGCTTCCTGCTTCTCTACTTGCTCTTTCATTTTTGGTTTATTCTCTACTTCCTTGTTGCTCAGAAATCCTCCAACAATGTTTGCAGCACTGCTGAAGAGTGAAACATTCAGATTAACAGTTGGAATTTGTCCTGTTCAACACTAAATTATTGATTGGACAGTGTGGGAAATGAAATGTAGTAAAGCTAGGAGAAACTACTACTTTTCCTAATAAACACAACTTGTATATTTAAAATTACTTCTAAAACACGAGTCCTTCTTCTGGAATCTTTACTGAGTGGTATTCCTTCTGAAGAGAATCTAATCATCCAATATGATTTCTTGTCCTGACTTCTGGGTTATGTAAACACATTTTGTTTGAGATGCTATTTAACCATTCTTGTCCATGTATAATGTCTTTCTTTCTTTTCTTCATTTCTTCCCGCCTTCTTCCCGTTCTTAAGAATTGTTCTAAACAATTGTTCATTCTTAAGAATTTTTCTAAACAATTCTTAAGAATGAACTATGTGCAAAGAACTAATCAGGTACAACTTTTATGCTTGAAGAACTTACAAGGGAGTGTGGGAATCAGGGATGTGTGAAAATAATTATAAATAATACAAACTACTAACAATTGTGGAGATTCTTTTATCTGCTGAACACAACTAAGATCACAGTAAATCTCATTTAATCCTCAGAATAACTCTAACATTTAATCCTCAGAATAACTCTAATATCGCTCCCATTATAATAGATGAGGAAATAGGTCCAGAGGCTTTGGGTCCTAGACTTTGGTTGAAAAAAGGACTTTCTTTCTTTCTTTCTTTCTTTCTTTCTTTCTTTCTTTCTTTCTTTCTTTCTTTCTTTCTTTCTTTCTCTTTCTTTCTTTCTTCTTTCTTTCCTTCCTTCCTTCTCCTTCCTTCCCTCCCTCCCTCCCTTCCTTCCTTCCTTCCTTCCTTCCTTCCTTCCTTCCCTTTCCTTCCTTCTTTCTTTCTTTCCCTCCCTCCCTCCCTCCCTCCCTCCCTCCCTCCTTCCTTCCTTCCTTCCTTCTTTCTTTTCTTTCTCCAAAGCACCGGGATTTTTGCACAATGACTCAAAATCTTTCTAAAGGCAGACATTTAGGTCAAAGGTAATAGGTGTACTAAAAGAGGTACAGATCAAATCCCCTGGGAATGAACAGAAGGGATGTGGGTAGGTGGAAAATGTGGGATCAGGAAAGATTTTGTAGAATACATGCAGATTACATTGAGCTTTCAATGACATTAGGGTATTGTGTGTGTGTGTGTGTGCATGCACGTGCATGCATGTCTGTGAGTCTGTAAGATACCAACAAACTATGCTTCTGGCCTTGAGGAAGCTGGCCTTCTTTCTGAGTGTATTCACAGCAACTTCATCTGAGTCTTGTCTGAGCTCCACTCTGAGTCTACTAACGTCTGGAGACAGGCTGGGCATGGTGGCTCACGCCTGTAATCTCAGCACTTTGGGAGGCCGAGGCGGGTGGATCACGAGGTCAGGAGTTCAAGACCAGCCTGACCAACATGGTGAAACCCTGTCTCTACTAAAAATACAAAAATTAGCTGGGCATGGTGGTGCATGTCTGTAATCCCAGCTACTCTGGAGTCTGAGGCAGAATTTCTTGAAACTGGGAGGCAGAAGTTGCAGCGAGCCGAGATTGTGCCACTGCACTCCAGCCTGGGCAAGAGAGCAAGACTCCATCTCAAAAAAAAAAAAAAAAAAGTCTGGAGAGAATAAATGGTTTGTCGAAGATCACACAACTGGTTATTAGAAAAATGCAAATCAAAACCACAGTGAGATTCCATCTCACGCCAGTTAGAATGGCAGTCATTAAAAAGTCAGGAAACAGCAGATGCTGGAGAGGATGTGGAGAAATAGGAATGCTTTTACACTGTTGGTGGGAGTGTGAATTAGTTTAACCATTGTGGAAGACGGTGTGGCAATTCCTTAAGGATCTAGAACTAGAAATACCATTTGACCCAGCAATCCCATTACTGGGTATATACCCAAAGGATTATAAATCATTCTACTATAAAGACACATGCACATGTATGTTTATTGTGGCACTGTTCACAATAGCATGTATTGTTTATTGCAACACTATTTACAATAGCAAAGACTTGGAACCAACCCAAATGCCCACCAGTGTTAGACTGGATAAAGAAAATGTGGCACATATAAACCACGGAATACTATGCAGGCATAAAAAAGGATGAGTTCATTTCCTTTGCAGGGACATGGATGATGCTGGAAACCATCATTCTCAGTAAACTAACACAAGAACAGAAAACCAAACACTGCATGTTCTCACTCATAAGTGGGAGTTAATCAATGAGAACACATGGACACAGGGAGGGAAACATCACACACTGGGGCCTGTTGGGGGGTGGGGGGCTAGGGGAGGGATAGCATTAGAAGATATACCTAATGTAGATGATGGGTTGATGGGTGCAGCAAACCACCATGGCATGTGTATACCTATGTAACAAACCTGCACGTTCTGCACATGTATCCCAGAACTTCAAATATAATTGAAAAAATAATAATAACAGGTTGCAGTAAAGGAGCTGGTCAAAACCCACCAAAACCAAGATGGCCACAAGAGTGACCTCTGATCGTCGTCACTAATACGCTCCCATCAGCGCCATGACAGTTTACTAATGCCATGGCAATGTCAGGAAGTTACCCTATATGGTCAAAAAAGGGGAGGCATGAATAATCCACCCCTTGTTTAGCATATCATCAAAAAATAACTATAAAAATGGGCGACCAGCAGCCGGGTTGCTCTGTCTATGGTGTAGCCATTCTTTTATTCCTTTACTCTCTTAATAAACTTACTTTCACTTTGCAAAAAAAAAAAAAAAAAAATCACATGACATATTAGAAGCAGAGCCAGGACTAGAATGAGCATCGTGTTTCCATCAATACAATTTTAATTGACATTTATTTGTATCTTTCTTGGACTCCAATTCATTACAGCCCCAAATCAGTTCAAAAAGTTGATCCAGAGATTTATGCCCAATTATTGGGGCCACTACCAGTGACTGACTTCCTGTGTCTAAAAGTATACTCATATGAGGGAAATCACTATACTACAATTAACACTAAACATAGAAGCACATAATCAACATGTGACTAACATTGTCAAAGAAACTATTAGCCATCAAATATTTTAATATAAAAAACTTCAGGATATTATAAAAAAGTAAAAAAAAAGATGTGGAAAAGAAGTCTTTTGAGGTAATAATACAAAATCTGAAGAGAGTAGGAGTCTTTACTTTGGGGAGTAAAAGGTTAAGACAGTATCGATGTGTCAAATGCAGATTGTCATTATAATAGGAAAGACAGTCCACCTCCACTTTTAGCTCTGTGCATGCTCAATAATAAGTTTAAATATGCACGCTAGAGATCAGAAGTTGGTGTTAGCAAAAATCAATTTTATTCACTTTATATATCTGAAAAATCATGAAACTTTCTGGAAAAAAAAGTCCAGCTTATAGGGCTTCATAGATATTGGGTTTACTGTTTTAGTTTTGGGGGAAGACAAGGAATGGTATTTCATTCATAAAAATATCTCCCTCTTTGTTTTTATGTAGCATATATATATATATATATATATATATATATACACACACACATATATACACACATATACATTCATATCTATGTTTATATATACAAACATATAATATTCATATGTATGTATATAGTCATATGAAGTTATTTAATTTTGTGCTATACACAGGAATAAAAAGTTGATTTTCTTAATTATATTTGCTTTAATTATTTAATTAGTGTTCGTTATTTTATGACTTAAAAAGTTCAGTGCAACATACCAAGAGCTTGAGTAATAGCCAGGAATATTTTTCACTGGAAGATAAGAGTGACCTACTTTTAAGTTAATTTGCCATGATCAACCATGATCAATTTTGCTTTATTCCTGGGATTCAAGGTCAGTTCAACATGCACAAATCAATGAATGCAATTCACCACATGAACAGAATTAAAAAAAATGATCATCTCAAGAGATGCAGAGAAAGCTTTCCATAAAATGCAACATCGCTTCATGATAAAAATCCTCAACAAACTAGGCATTGAAGGAATATACCTCAAAATAATAAGAGCCATCTATGACAAACCCACAGCCAACATCCTAGTGAACAAACAAAAGCTGGAAGCATTTCTATTAAGAGCTGGAACAAGATAAAGATGTGTACTCTCACCACTCCTGTTCAACATGGTACTGGTAGCCACGCCAGAGCAATAAAGCAAGAGAAATAAATGAAAGGCATCTTAATAGGAAAAGAGGAAGTCAAATTATTTCGCTTCACTGATGATATGACTCTATACCTAGGGAACCCTATAGACTACACCAAAAGGCTCCTGGAGTGACAAATGACTTCAGTAAAATTTCAGGAAATAAAATCAGTATCCTGATATCAGGATACAAATCAATGTACAAAAATCAGTAGCATTTCTATACACCAATAAAGTTCAAGCTGAGAGCCAAACCAAGAACACAATCTCATTTACAATAGCCATACACACAAAAATACGTAGCAATACATTTAATGAAGAAGGCAAAATATCTCTATGAGGACAACTACAAAACACTGCAAAAGGAAATCAAAGATGATACAATCAAATGGGAAAACATCCCATGCTCATGGATTGGAAGAATCAATATCATTAAAATGTCCATACTTCCCAAAGCAATCTACAGATTCAATGCTATTTCTATCAAATTACCAATGTCATTTTCACAGAATTAGAAAAACTATTCAAAAATTCATATGGAACCAGAAAGGAGCTCAGATAACCAAGGCAATCCTAAGTCAAAAAGAACAAAGCCAGAGGCATCACATTACCCAACTTTAAACTATATTGCAAGGTTACAGTAATCAAAACAACATGATGCTGGTACAAAAAGAGACATATAGGCCAGTGGAACAGAATCGAGAATCCAGAAATAAAGCAGCACACCTACTACCAACAGATCTTTGATAAAGTCAACAAAAATAAACAGTATGGAAAGGACTCTCTATTCAATGAATAGTGCTGGGAAAACTAACTAACCATATGCAGGAGAATGAAACTTGATCCCTACCTATCACCATATACAAAAATTAATTCAAGATGAATCAAAGATATAAATGTAAGACCTCAGACTATAAAAATCATAGAAAACCTAGGAAATAATCTTCTCGACATTAGCCTTAGCAAAGAATTTATGACCAAATCCTCAAAAGCAATTGCAACAAAAACAAAAATTGACAAGTGGGACCTAATTACATTAAAGAGCTTCTGCACAGCAAAATAAACTATCAACAGAATAAACAGACAACCTACAGAAATGGGAAAAAGTATTTATAAACTGTACATCTGACAAAAGACTAATATCCAGAATCTGTAAAGGACTTAAACAAATCAACAAGAAAAAACCAAACAACCCCATTGAAAAGTGAGCAAAAGACGTGAATAGACACTTTTCCAAAAAGAGAACTAAAGATAGAACTACCATTTGACCCAGCAATCCCATTACTGGGTATATACCCAAAGGAAAATAAATCATTCTACCAAAAAAACCACATGCACTTGCATGTTCATTGCACCCCTATTCACAATAGCAAAGTCAAGGAATCCACTTAGATGCCTGTTTATGGTGGACTGGATAAAAAAAATGTGGTACACACACTGAGATACCATGTCACACCAGTTAGAATGGCAATCACAAAAAAGTTAGGAAACAGATGCTGGAGAGGATGCGGAGAAATAGGAACGCTTTTACACTGTTGGTGGGAGTGTGAATTAGTTTAACCATTGTGGAAGATGGTGTGGCGATTCCTCAAGGATCTATAACCGGAAATATGATTTGACCCAGCAATCCCATTACTGGGTATATACCCAAAGGATTAGAAATCATTCTACTATAAAAACACATGCACACTCATGTTTATTGCAACACTATTTACAATAGCAAAGACTTGGAACTAACCCAAATGCCCATCAATGATAAACTGGATAAAGAAAATGTGGCACATATACACCATGGAATACTATACAGGCATAAAAAAGGATGAGTTCATGTCCTTTGCAGGGACATAGATGAAGCTGGAAACCATCATTCTTAGCAAACTAATGCAAGAACAGAAAACCAAACACCGCATGTTCTCACTCATAAGTGGGAGTTGAACAATGAGAATACATGGACACAGGGAGGAAAACATCATACACCAGGGCCTGTCAGGGGGTGGGGGGTCAAGGGGAGGGAGAACATTAGGACAAATACCTAATGCATGCAGGGCTTAAAACCCAGATGATGGTTGATAGGTGCAGCAAACTACCATGGCACATGTATACCTATGTAACAAACCTGCACATTCTGCACATGTATCCCAGAACTTAAAGTAAAAAAAAAAAAAAAAAGAAGAAAATGTGGTACATATGCAGCATGGAATACTATGCAGCCATACAAAGAATGAAATCATGTCTTTTGCAGCAACTTGGACGCTGCTAGAGGCCACCATCCTAAGCAAATTAATGCAGGAACAGAAAAACAAAGAATGCATTTTCTCACTTATGAGTGGAAACTAAATCTTGGGTACATATAGATGTAAAGATGGGAACAATAGACACTGAAGACTCCAAAAGGAGAGAAGGAGAAGGCCAAGGGCTTTCTATTGGATACTATATTCACTATCTGGGTGATAAGATCAAAAGAAGCTCAAATCTCATGCAATATATCCTTGTAACAAATTTGTATATATACCCCCTGAATCCAAAATAAAAATGGATATGTTTAAAAAGGAAAAACAAAGAGTGATCTGCTTTTCATTTATAATAATACATTAAAATTTTTGTTATTGTACATTTCCAGCATACACAAAATAAAATAATAGTCTAATTAATCCATTCGTTCCCATCACAAATTGTCTTCAATAATTGTCCAGTTTTACTAATATTGTTTCATTTATTGTCCTCTTCTACATTTTTATTTATGCTAGGATCTTTTAAGGAAAATGCCACATATCATGTTATTTCACTTTAAGTACTTCACTATATATTGCTAACAGATGAGAGATTTTTTTTAAGTGTAGCCACAGTATCACATTACCACATCTAAGAAAATAACTTTATCATCATCTAATACCTAGTCTGTGCTCAAATTTCTTCAATTGTTTAACAAATATCTTTTAAAAATAGTTGGTTTGTTCAAAAAGAGCTCCAAACAAGGCCAAAGCAAGTATGCTTTATTGGGTTGATATTTATTTTAAGCTTCTTTTAATCTATAACAGACTCTCCTTTTAAAAATGTTATTTATTTGGAAGGAATAAGGCAATTTGTTCTGTGAAATAACTTATTTATATCTAGCTGATTATTTCCTTGTCATGGTAAAATAACTTTTTTTAAGTCTACTGTTTTCCACAAATGGGAGTAAAATGTAGTCGTTTGATTATATTCAAAATATAACTCATTTTACGATTTATTAAGGAATCTTAAAATAACTCAGTTTAAGATTTGTTAAGAAATGCTTGCAAAGACAATTGCCAGTATGTTATAGAATTATTTAGTGCCTCAGGTAAGTGAATCCATAATTTTTACATTCAATAAAAATGAAGTATGTTTTACACAGAATAAAATGGACATATGTCAAATACTCAATTCTATGAGTTTTGACAGTTCTATGCAGTGGTCCCCCTTATCCACAGTGGGTACTTCCAAAACCCTTAGTAGATTTTGAAACTAGGGATAATGCCATACCTTGTGTACTATGTTTTTAATTATACATACATACAAATGATAAAGCTTAATTTACAAATTAGGCACAGTGAGAGACAACTATAACGAATAATAACATAGACCAATTATAACTATATGCCAGCATCACTACTCTTCCACTTTGGGGCCATTATTAAGCAAAAAAAAAAAAAAAAAGTTACTGGTTACTGAAAGAGAAGCATGGTAATAACACCAGTTTATATGGTAACCAAGATGGCTACTAAGAGATTAATGAACATATGGGTAGCTTCTACAGAGTGGATATGCTAGACAAAGGGCTGATTCACTTGCCAGGCTAAATGGAATGGGGTGGTGCAAGATTTCATCACACTACTCAGAACAGTGTGGGATTTAAAATTTATGAATTATTTATTTCTGGAATTTTCCACTTAATATTTTCAGACTGCAGTTGACTGCAGGCAACTGAACTGCAGAAAATGCAAACTTGGATAAGGGGGTGCCTATTCTCCCATTTACTCACCACCCAAAACAAGATATAGAACATTCCCA
Source organism: Nomascus leucogenys (assembly GCF_006542625.1). Classification (NCBI taxonomy): domain Eukaryota; kingdom Metazoa; phylum Chordata; class Mammalia; order Primates; family Hylobatidae; genus Nomascus; species Nomascus leucogenys. The sequence continues at coordinate 64,215,932 of NC_044386.1, read as the reverse complement.
CCACACTAGCAAATTCCTTTATGCTCCATCCCAGTCAATCCTCTCTTCCAGAGGCAACCACTTTCAGATTTCATTCACATAGGTGAGTTTTACCTGTTTGTCAGTTTATATAGACGGCTTCTTCTTCTCAACATATTGTTGTATGAATCAGTAATTATAACCTTTTACTGCTGAGTAGCATTGCATTGTATGACTATGCTTCAATTTGTTTATCGATTTTGTTGATAAAGATCTAGGTTGTTTCCAGGTTTTGGCTACTATGAAAATAGCTTCTCTAAACATTCTTTTTGTTGGCTTATATTTTCATTCTTGGGTAAAAACCAAGGTGTGTGCTTGGCTAAAGATATCTTCCTGAAATCTAAGAAATGTTTGCTTCTTCTAAGGTTGCAAAACTACTTTCCTCTGCTGTCTTCTGGAAGGGTTATGTTTCTAGCTTTTATGTTTGGGTCTATAATACATTCTGAATTGATTTTTGAGTATGGCATCAGATAGGAGTAAAAGGTCTTTTTTTTCTTCTTCAGAAGGTTGTCTAGGATTTCCAGCATATTTTGTTAAAAAGACTTTGATTTCCTCAAAGAATATTGTGTCTTTGTTGAAAATCAATGCATATTTACATGTATGTCTATTAACCTGTCCTTATTCCAGTGAAAACTGTCTTGATTACTTTAGCTTTTGAGTAATATTTGAGTTCAGATGGTGAAAATTCTTTTAAATTCATTTTTCTTTTCAAGGTGTTTTGGATCTCATTTACATTTCCATGTAAATCCCAGAATCACTTTGTTAATTTATTCAAAAAATATTGCCGGTACTTTGTTATTTTTGCGAGATCCATAGATTGGTTTGGGGAGAATGAATATTTAGCAATATAAAATCTTCAAATCAAGAACATGATGTCTCTCTCCATTTATTTAGATCTTTTAAAAGTTTCTTAGTGATGTTTCATGTTTTTCAAAATGGACATGATATACATCTTTTGGAAGACTATTTCTAGATATTTGATTTTTAGGGATGCCTTTATAAATGATATTTTTATAAATTTCATTTTTTGGACTAATATAAAGAAATAAAACTGATTTTTGTATCTTAATCGTATATCTAACAAATGAGTTAAATTTGCGCATTAGCTATAGTAGCTTTGTCTCCCCCCTCCACTGTCACCCATATATTTCTTAGGTTTTCGATATAACTATCATATAATCTGGTAATAAGAACAGTTTTCTTTTTATTACCTTTCTAATCTGTATGCCTTTTGTTATATTTTCCTGCCTTGTTATACTGACTAGAATTTTGATGAACTACAAGGTTAAAACAGTGTGTGAGAACAGATAATCTTGTACCATTAGGGAGAAAGTAATCAGCCTTTAAGTTTGATGTGAACTTTAAGTTTTTAATGATGTCCTTTACCAAATTGAGAAGAATCTATTTTATTTCTAGTTTACTAAGAATTTTATCATAAATACACATTGAATTTTGTTAAATACTTTTTTTGCATTTATTATCATTTGATTTCCATCTTTATTCTGTTAATATGATGAAATACATTAATTTTAGACTGTGAAATCAACTTTGCATTCCTGATATACATGCCATTGATTATGGTACATATCATCTGTTTCATATATTGTTGGGTTTGGTTTAATAATATTTTGTTGAAGATTTTTGTATATAATCATGAATGATTTTTATCTGGAATTTTATCCTCTCCCCCTTTTTTGATTTTGTTTTATAATTTTTTACTGAATTTGTAATTAATGTTATTGTGGTTCCATACCAGTCAGGAAATATTTTTTCTTCTCTATTTGTAAAAAAGTTTTTAAAAGCTTGGTGTTATTTCCTCCTAAATGTTTGGTAGAATCCTTCATTTAAAACATAAGGGCCTCAATTTTTTTTCTGGGGCAGTGAATTTTATTTCAAATTATTTACTCTATTAGATATAGGGCTATTCAGATTTTCTATTTCTTTCTTTGTCAGTTTTGGTAACGTGTATTTCTCAAAGAATTTCCATTTCATTTAGATTGTTGACTAGATTGACATAAAATTGTTTAAAAATCTTCTTATTTTCTTTTAATAGCTATAGCCCCTGTAGTGCCATTCTCTCTTTCATTCTGAACAATGACAATTAGGTTTATTCTCTCTTGGTTTTTTTGTTTTTTTTTTTTTTGGCCAGCCTTAATAGGAGCTAACATTTAAGTTGTTGTTTAGTTTCTGTATTTTTTGTTTTCTATGTCATTACTTTGTTTTTGTTTTATTTCTTATAGATTTAGGGAGTACGAGTGCAGTTTTGTTACTTAGATAGATCACACAATGGGAGAGCCTGGGCTTTTAGTATAACATCATCACCTGAAGAGTATACACTGTACCCGTTAAGTAATTTCTTATCCCTCACACCTCTCCCACCCTCTCTACCCTTTCAAATCTCCAATACCTATTATTCCACACTCTATGTCTATGTGTACAAATGATTTCACTCCCACTTATATGTGAGAACATGTGGTATTTCTGTTTCTGAGTTATTTTATATAAGATGATGGTCCCCAGTTCCATCCACGTTGCTACAAAAGACATGACTTCATTCTTTTTTTTTTTTAAATAACTGAGTGGTATTTGATTTATATATATACCACATTATATGTATTGTGTATATATCACTGTGTATATATATATATATACACACACACACACACCATATTTTATTTATCCTGTTATCTGTTGATAGACACTTAGGTTACTTCCATATCTTTGCTATGGTGAAGACTGCTTCTATAAACATATGAGTGCAGGTATCTTTTCTGATATAATGATTATTTGTCATTTATTTTAAACATTTCTTCTCTAATCAGGAATTCAAATATAAATTTCTCCCAAGCACTGCTTTAGCTGTATCTCACAAATTTTTGTATTTTGGATTCTCTTTTTGAAATGGAGTCTCGCTCTGTCACCCAGGCTGGAGTGCAGTGGTGTTATCTCGGCTCACTGCAACCTCCACTTCCCGGGTTCAAGTGATTCTACTCCCTCAGCCTCCTGAGCAGCTTGGACTACAGGCATCTGCCAACATGCCCAGCTGATTTTTGTAGTTTTGGTAGAGATGGGGTTTCACCATGTTGGCCATGCTGGTCTCGAACTCCTGACCTAGGTGATCTGCCTGCCTTTGCCTCCCAAAGTGCTCTGATACAGGTGTGAGCCACCATGCCCAGCATATTTTGTATTTTCATCATTATTCAGTTTATACTATTTTTAAAATTTTCATTGTGTTCTTTTTTTAATCACATGGGTTTTTAAGATGTGTACAGCTTAATATCTTCCAATAGTTTGAGGCTTTATGTTTATCTTACTGGTTTCTAATTTTATACTCTTGTGGTAAGAGAAATATTCTGTACAATTTCATTCTTGACAGTTTTTCAGACTTCTTTTATGACCCAACATATAATCCATTGTGGTTAAGATTTTCATGTGAATTTCAAATGGATTTATAATCTGGAGTTGTGTAGTGGAATGTTCTATAAATATTAATTTGTTCAGTTTGGTTGATAATGTTATTCAGAGTTCTTATATTCTTACTGATTCTTTTTTATTGTGTTGGTCTATCAATTGCTGATGGGTGTTGAAGTCTCCAGTGATTATTATGGACTTGTCTATTTCTTCAGTTAGTTTCATCAGTTTTTGGCTCATGTACTTTTTTAACCTCACATATTTATTTTTGCCAAGAACACGTAAAATCTACCATTTTAGCAGTTCTCAAGTACACAATACATTATTATTAACTATAGTCAACATTTTGTACCATAGATTTCTTAAATTCCTGTCTAATTTAAACGTTGTACCTTTGAACAACATCTCTCTAACTACCCTCCCATTCCCACCCCTAGTAACTACCATTCTACGCTCTGCTTCTATGAGTTTGGCTCTTTTAGATTCCACATATAAGTGAGATTATGTCTTCTTTGTCTTTCTGTGCCTAGCTTATTTCAATTAATGTAATGTCCTCTAGTTTCATCTATGTTGTCAAAAATAACAGAATTTCCTCATTTCTTTCTTCCACTTATATATACACTACATTTACTATATCCAGTCATCCATTGATGGAATCTTAGGTTGATGTATTTTGAAGCCCTGTTATTAAGTGCATATATATTTGGAATTCTTATTGCTTTTTACTGAATTGTCTCTTTTATTTTGAAAACATTCCTCTGTATCTCTCTTGTCAACATCTGTTTTGTCTGACAGCCACAACAGCCTTTTCCACTCTTTTCTTTCAACCTGTATCTGTTGTCTATATAGTGTGCAGTGTCTTTATCTGCACAGTGTAATTATAGTGTATTTTTAAAAGACAACATATAGTGGAATCTTGCTCTTTAATCCAGTCTGAAACCTCTACCTTTTCATGAAATACATTTATAGCTAGTGTAATTCTTTACATAGTTGAGTTTAATTCTATCATCTTCATACTTATTTTCAATTTACACTATCTGATCTACCTCTGTTCCTTTTTCTACCTTTGGGTTAATCAAATTTTTTTTGGAATTGCATTTTGTTTTCTTAGTTGTTGACTATTTTTATTACTTTTTAGTGTGTGCTCTAGAGAGTATAATATTTATCTTTAATTTATTACAGTCTACCTCCAACTACTACTCTGTGAATGATTTAAAAATCTTACAACAGCATATATTTATCCTTCCTCTTGTCCTTTGTGCTTTCGTTACATATGTAACTTTTTTATGTCTTATTACCCCAAATATATTGTTGTAATTTTTCTTTAAATTGTCAAGTCTTAATATGTATTAAATATATATGCATAGAAATGTGACTTATGTACTATATATTATATATAAAAGTTACATATTTATGTATTTAAAAAGGGTTTTTTTTTTGGCAAGGATGTGGAGAAAAGGCAAAGTTTAAACACTGTTGGTGGGAATGTAAATCTGTTCAGTCCCTGTGGAAAGCAGTATGGAGATTTCTCAGAGAACTATCATTCCATCCAGCAATCCCACTACTGTATATTTACCCAAAGGAAAAAAACATCATTCCACCAAAAATACACTTGCACCTACATGTTTATTGCTACACTATTCAAAATAGCAAAGTCATGAACTCAACCTAGGTGCCGATCAACTGTGGAGTAGATAAAAGAAAAAAAAAATGGTGCCTATATACCATGGAATACTATGCAGCCAAGAAAATATAAAATCATGTCCTTTGCAATATCATGGAGGTAGCTGGAGGCCATTATCCTAAATGAATTAACACACAGAGAGAAAACCAAGTATCACATGTTCTCACTTATAAGTGGGAGCTAAACAATGGGTACACACAGACATAAAGATGGAAAAAATAGACACCAGGGCCTCCAAAAGTGGGGAGGGAGGGAAGCCTGGAAGGGTTGAAAATCTATCCACTGGGTACTGTGTTCACTATTTGGGTGATAGGTTCAATGGAATCCCAAATCCCAGCATTATGTAATATATTCATGCCTGCACACGTATCCCCTGAATCTAAAATAAAAGAAATAAAAAAAATTAAAAAAAGATTTTAAATATTTACCTACATAGTGGATAAATATTAATTTTTAATTTCTTTTCTGGTGGTCTTTATTTTTTTCATACAGATTCAGGCTTATAAATTGTATCATTTTCTATCATACTGAAAAATTTCTATTAGAACACCCAAAGGAACAGATTTTTTGAGAAGTATTCTCTCTACTTTGTCTGGAATGTTTTTATTTTGTTTTCATTTTTGAGGTATATATTTGCTATCTACAGCATTCTGTTTTTTGCTTTCAGTACTTTACAGATATTATTTCATTGCCGTCTGGTCTCCTTTTTTGATGATAAATCAGTAATTATTCTTACCATTCTTTTCTCTTGTATGTAATGTGTCTCTTTTTTCATGGCCAATCTTCAGATACTCTATCCTTTGTTTCTTAGTAGTTTGGCTATGTTTTGCCTATAGTAGCTTTGTTTGTATTTATCCTACATGAGACTTGCTAAGTTTTTTTTTTTTCTGACTCATGGGTTGATATATTTCATTAATTTTGAAAAATTCACAGCCATTATCCCTTCAAAATAATTCTTCTCCCTCATTCTTTTTCTGGAACTCTAACTATATATATATTACATGATTTGATGTCTTTAAATAGGTCTTGGATTTCCTGTTTAAGATTTGTTTATTCCTTGTATTTTAGTCTGGATGATTTCTATTGTCCTGTTTTCCAGTTCACTGATCTTTTCCTCTGATGTGTCCAGTAGACTCTTATGCCTATTGAATGAATTTTGCTCTTCTTATATTGTTCTAGCATTTCTACTTGGTTTCTTTTTATAGTTTTATATTTCTTCTAAAACTTTCAATCTCTTCCTGCATCAAGTTTTACTAGATTCTGTAACACATTTATCATAGTTATTTTAACATTTTTGTCAGCTAAATCCAACATCTGGGTCATCTGTCAGCCTGTTTTTGTTGATCATCATTTCTCCTATGCATCACATTTTTCTCCTTCTTCACATTGTATAATTTTTAATATAAGGGAGTCATTTTGTCTCAAGAATAGTAGCTACCACACACAATGGCATTCTCCTCCTCTATCAGGCTGCTAGGATGGGTGCTGAGTCAGTCTAATCTGTAGTTGAGCTGAACATAAGCTTAGTGGTAGATTTGGTTAGATTCAGTTCACCACTGGCATACTTTGCAATCAGGAGTAGCACTTTCCTTTCAGCAAGTCCTGAGAAAGAAACACCAGTAATTTTCTCGAGATACTCCATGTTTTAAAACTCAACTCTCCATTTTTTGAGTTACTGGGAATTACTTTTGGTTTCCAGACCTGTCCTGTTTTTCTGAACCCGAGGAAATCTCTGTCTACCCTTCTGCCCTGCTTCCAGTCTTCAGTGGGAAACTACTGCCTTGAAGTCAGTGAAAGGTGCAGTTCATATTCTGTGCAATTCAGAATTCTGTCCTACTCACCGACCCCTTCCCACCTCCTGCAGCCTTTGGTATCCTCTGTCTTCTGCTTTGGTTAAGGCCTTGTTGCTGGAGAGGAGATCTCTGTCAGTTCTTTTTCGCCTCCACTCTTTAGCACATTGTTCCCATGAACTTAGTGATGGCCTCGTGGAAAAGAGTTGGTGGGTGGGTACAGATTCACTCTGTGAACCTGGGCTAAAGGAGCTGGGCTCCTTGAGATGGCAGTCTATCACACTAACCCACATTCACCTTTTGTTAAATGTGCTGGTTTCTCCTTACCTCCCTCAATGGAAGATGAGTTTCTCTTTCTACTTCTATTATAGTTCCCCAGCAATAAAAGCGGCCATGTGATTTACTTTTTGGAAGGACTTGTCCCTTTTAAAATTTAATTCCCTTAGGTTTTAAAAAATCGTTGGCTACTAAAAATACAAAATTAGCCAGGCTTGGTGGTTCATGCCTGTAATCCCAGCTACTCGAGAGGCTAAGCCAGGAGAATCACTTGAACCTGGGAGGTGGAGGCTGCAGTGAGCCGAGGCCATTCCACTCCAGCCTGGACAACAAGAGTGAAACTCTGTCTCAAAAAAAAAAAAAAAATTTGTGCTTTTATCAGTTGTGTTTCAATTTTTAGGGTGGGGATAATTGTATTAGTTTTGTTGTTGCTGTAAAAAGTTACTGCAAGCTTAGTGTCTTAAAAAACACGCATTTATTATTTTACAATTCCGGAGGTAGGAAGTTTGAAATGAGTTTTATGGGACTAAAATCAAGGTGTTAGCAGGAGTTGCATTTCTTTCTGAGGCTCTACAAGAGAATCCATTCCCCTCCCTTTCCCAGCTTCTAGAGGCTTTCTGCATTCCTTGGCTTATGGTTCCTTTCTCCATTTTCAAAGACCACTATTCCAGTTCTGTTATTACATCTACTTCCTGAGTTTGACCCTTTCCCCTCCCTTTCAGAAGAACCCTGTGATTATGTAGGGCCCACCTATGTAACACAGGATAATAGCCGCATTTCAAGAGCCTTAACTTTGGGCACCTGTAATCCCAGCTACTCAGGAGGCTGAAGCAGAGAATTGCTTGAACCTGGGAGGCGGAGAGTGCAGTGAGCTGAGATCATGCCACTGCACTCCAGCCTGGGCAACAGAGTGAGACTCCGTCTTAAAAACAAAAATCCTTAACTTAATCACACATGCAATGTGCTTTTTTCATTGTATTAGTCCATTCTCATGCTGCTATAAAGAAATACTCGAGACTGGGTAATTTATAAAGAAAAGAGGTTCAATTGACTTACTGTTCTGCATGGTGGCTGGGGAGTCCTCAGGAAACTTCCAATCATGGCAGAAGACAAAGCAGAAGCAGGCACTGTCTTCACGAGGTGGCAGGAGAGAGAGTGAGTGCCAGCAAGGGAAATGCTAGACGCTTGTAAAACCATCAGATCTCGTGAGAACTCACTCACTATCACGAGTGCTATTGAAACATATGAAATGAATAGCAACTGATTAATTGAGAACAGCATGGGGGAAACCGCCCCCATGATCCAATCACTTCCCACCAGGTCACTCCCATGACATATGAGGACTATGGGGATTACAATTAAAGATGAGATTTGGGTGGGGCACAGCCAAACCATATTGGTCGTATAAGGTCACATAATTCACAAATTTCAGAGATTAGGAGATGGACATCTTTAGAGGGGAGTATTATTCAGCCTACGGTAATGGTCTACTGCAACTTCCTATTTCTTAACAGAAATTGGATGAGTAGGATATTATTTAAAAAATTTTTTGTATATATCTTTCACAAAGAAAAATCTTTTATAGATAATGCAATCAAACAAATACTTCATCATAGTTTACAGCTAAGCATTTCTCCTTTTCCATAGTAAATCAAAGGAGGACACCTGATTTAGTAGAAAGAGCACAGGCCTTAGACTCAAGACAGACTGCAGTACTAGGGCTTGGCTACCCTGGTATTGTTGTTTACCTGTTTTGACCCTTTGTTGGTTCAAATGTGAATTGTTATCCTTTACTGTACTATGCTTATTACATTCAATGCCATGGATAAAGTTCTGATTACTAATAACACAACAAATTACTCAAAAAACGAATGTTCATTCACTTTTATTTTTTCTTTATTAAAAATTAGAAGAATGAGAATAGAAACTTAGAACTGTAAAATTCATTAACACCAATGTCAAAGTTGAAAATTTTCCTTTGGAATACTTTTAATTATTGTTTGTCAACTTTACCTTGTTGGAATAGGGATTTGGCTCATTGATAGGAAAACACATACAAGTTTGAAGAGCGGTATGCCATATGATTGCAGATGATGACACAGGGATGCCAATCATATGGCATAGAGCTCTGCATCCTCCCTCAGTGCAGTTCAGCCTCAGTATACAGACATGGTGGAAATATGTCTATGCTTCATTCTTCTGACTCTTACTTGTTTCCACAGCAATGGCCCCAGAAGAAATGTCCCTGAATATAATCTTGTGTCGTTGTCATCAGGGTAACTTGGCAATGAATGGTTGACAGAGAAATATCAGAACCGCATATACAAATCTTCCCTTTGTGGGCAGTTTTACTCCTAATGACTACCTACCCAGCACAATTAGTCACTTCAGTACCCTATATTTTAGAACTATTCACATGCAGTTTATAAATAGCTGGCATAGATAAGTGCTTTTGGCTTAATAATGCCCTCTATTTTAGATGACATTAAGTACCCTGTTATTGCTAGGAAAATAAATAATAATATACCTTATATAAAATGCAAATTCCAGTCCATTATTATTAGTTCATCCTATGGGATAGGGTTGAGACAACATAACACTTAAGTAAAAAGTATGAGTGGTAATTATACCTTTTAACTGGTCTCGTAATTAAAACAAAACCTTTATAAAGGAGAATTTTACAGTTTATAACATCTCTAGTACATTTTTGTTATGTCCATTTTTACATTTCGAATAAAAAATCTACATGAAAATATTGTGTAGCATCAATTTCCAAGCACAACTGAAATTGACATGTTGCTTTTACTTCCTTCTTCCCTAAACAAAGTTCATGCATAGGAGCGAAGCACTTCCAGCCACTCATTTATCCTGATGGGCAGGCTGCGGAACATAGATATAGCAATCAGCTTGCTGATTCCTGCTACACATTGGGAGTCATGGAATAGGTCTCAGCAGGTAGAAAGCTGTGCACCCACGCACTGCAGAATGCTGTGATTACAGCAGGTAGGTGGCTCGGGTAACGGGAAACTTCAGAGAGGTGGGAGCTTGGCATAATGTGATGTGTGATTTATTGGAGTTTGTGGGGACACACACTATAATTGTATGCTTGGTGTAATGTCTGATTGTTGTGTCTTTCATACCCTCTGGAAGCCAGCCCCCCATATAAGTGATAACCCACTGGAGCTTTTGTTGTGAGTGCAATTGAAACACATGAAATGAATAGCAACTGATTAATTGAAGCAGGCTACATTTTTGGAAAACAAATCAAAGTGATTTGCATGAATCACAATTTGTTACATAATACATTTTGAGCGCACAAATTACCTTTTTAAAGCCTAAGACACATATATACACAGTGGAACAAACAGAAATATAATAAACTGGGCTATAACCACATAATTCACGTTGAATACTGGATGCCAAAACTGATGTGAAACAAATGATTTTCCAATAAATGACTCAGGCAGAGCCATATCTGTTCTAAAATTTCAATTGAATATTATTTATAATACCAATAATTCTTCATGATTGTTAACCATAGGATGATGAAACAATCTGTATTACATATTAGTTTGGGAGGTTTGTGTATTCCCAAGTTGGGAACCGATTTGTAGTCACGTCCTAGATGTGGTAAATAAATAGTAAGTCTGAGAGAGGGACTTAGATGGAGGAAAACTTTCAGGGATCAATCACTTTTGCCTTTTTCTAGTCTTGAATAAAAACTGAACTAGTAAAAATAGTGTTGTTAACTTTAAAGGCAAATATCATCATCATCATCATATCTTTCTCAGGGTTTAATGTCTATAACAGATTTTAAGAATAGTTTACTTTATTATTTTTCTTATACTTATTAACTGTATTATGTTTGCTACTAAAAACCAGTCTTTGCAAACACTAAAACAAACAACTGATTTCAACCTTTATTAATAACAAGTTTTAGTATTTAATTATTTTTCTTAGTTGTATATTACATATATGTATGTGTATATGTGTGGTACATATATTGTCTCAGGTGTATATTACATATATATGAATGAATATTCTTAGAAAAAATATTCTTAGAATATATTAAATACACAAAAGCGTATTACAAAATGAGATTGTACCAAATATGTTGACTTGTAATTTTCTTTTTTACATAACAAAAGATATCAAATATTTTTCAATGTCAACAAATATCCATCTACATCATCATGGAATACCATTTATTTAATCAAGTACTTCTCATCCTAAATTTGCTTTCACTCTAATAAATAAGATATCAATCAACATCCATATGCATAAATCTAAACACACTTGTTTTATAATTTTGTTGGAATAAATTTCTGGAAGTGGAATTAGTGAATCAAAGCATATGCAGATTTTGAAAGCTTTGATTCACATTACAAAATCACCTTTCAGTAAGCTTGTATCAGAAACCAACCCCCAATTTTCTTAAGTTTTATAACATCCAACTACAAATGTAAGTATCTTCTATAGTCCTTTCCTCCAATTCTTCTCTTCCTTCTTTCCCTTTTATTCCTCTCTTCCTTTAGACAAAGAGCAAAGCACCTTAAGTGCACAAACTTTTCTCACTTAACAGAAAATTACTTAATCAAATGATGAATTTAAATAATTTCTAATCTGTGTATTAATTTACTCCGGGAAAGAAAAGCACTCATCTTTAGAATTTCAAGTTTCCATGCTTTTATTTCTGTCCCTGCCATCTTGTTCCTGTTAGTGAGCCCATTAAGGACACTTTCTTAAGGAAAATCAATACATAGACTTTAAATGTTATTTCATTTCTTATAAAAGGAAATGAATATACTGTAAAGCTCCTAGACCCAGGTTTTGATTACTAAATGTCTAAAGAGGGTGCCAATCATTAGTAAGTTGAGAATGAAATGACCCATAGATTCTCTCTCTCTCTCAATTCACTAGTTCTTGTCAACTAGATTCTCTCTCTCTCTCTCTCTATATTCACTAGTTCTTGTCAACTAGGGGTTCACCACCAGGAAAGCAGAATGTAACCCAGCAGATATTGGCTTGAGCCTTCATTGAAGCTTTTAGTCTCTAATTTTTTTGTATGTGTTTTACTCCTTCTTGAAAAGGATATGTTAAAATTTAAATATGTATCAAATTAAGATATTTTGAAAGAAATCCAGAATGTTCAGAAGAAGTAGAAAATGAACAAAAATAGTTGTCATAAGTGGAAAGTTAGAATCTGGGGAACTTTTGGCTAATTTAAAAATGTTAGAAAATCTCAGAATTTTTTTCCTTTAAAGTGGCTACAATTATATGAACTAGGAAAATTGCATTCTTGAGTTTCTGTTTTTTTTCTTATTTGTTTAAATGATATGATATACTAAGATAAGCACAGTAGCATTGATAGTTGTTTTGTTTTTAGCATTAATGATTTTTAGTAAGATGAAAATTTTCTCTTAAATGTGGATTTGAAGGTTTTTGTGCATGCAATTCTAATATATGATCATATCCCTCACTAGCTTTTTTTTTTTTTTTTTTTGCCAAATGTGTTTTCATCTTAATGATACAGACACACTGGGGAAATACTTTTTTTTTTTTTTTAAATTAGAGTGGCCTAAGGCAAAATTGTGACCAAAGTGGGATTGATCTTAGGTACCTTTTTAACTCTAATTTCCTCATTTATCATTTAAAAATTATTGGATATATATAATATTCTAGTCATTGTGATAGGATAAACAAGATAATTTATCTGATCTTAAAAAGTTCTCAGCCAGGAGAAATGAGGGGAAACTTTCTTGGATTAAGGAGACTTCCATGAAAGAACAACTCGTGCAAAGATTGGATGCAAGAAGAGCATGATGCTTTTAAGGAACTGCAAGATTCAGTTGGAGTTCTTTCATTTCCTTCATTTAACCTACTGACTCCATGATATGGCTATGCAGGGATCCAAATCCACGTGATTTTCCCTTAAGCAGCAGACTCAGATTGGGATCTTTCTGTTTTCTCCTCCCTTTTCATGAAAATTTTCTCCATTGTAGCTCTTGGTTGGAAGGAAACTAACATCTCTGTGTGAATATTCACCATTGACTTATAGGATATTGCACATGTTATCTTTCTTGGGGCTAGCCATATACAAAACGAGGGGCAGTACCTAATGGGCCTTTAATGGTAGAATTTCAGGCAACAGCAGCAACCTTGTTCTGGAGGTATTTTGGGGCCTCTCAAATTGCTCCTCCTAAGCAGCATTTATTGTGGCCACAAGTAAGGCTAACTGTGCTTAAAAGAAATCCTATTAATTTAAAGCTTTTATAAAAAACAAAAAATAAGTATATCCAGTTGTGAGTGATACCTGTGCCAATATATAAGAATTTGCTGTAATGTTATTCACAAATCTATCAGGAAAACAGGTTTTCTTTTCTGTCTGATTACCTTGCTAAGTACAGGTAACCACCACTGACTTTGGTGATCCTCCGGACAGTACATAGATACACTCACGCCAGTTCAGGATAAGAGAATAATGGCTGCAGTGATTTAAAACTGAGCTTCCTGTCCCATGAAAACATTGTGGGCTGGCTGGCATGTGTCTTTCTGCTAACACACCTGTGGACTAAGATGCTTCCTATTGTAGGTCATAGGGGCTGGCGCCTACAGAGCTCCAGGTTTTAGCTTAGGCTTGTTTTACACATTATTGGGGATTAAACTTGTTGGTGCCAGTTCTATCTTTCCCATTAGATGTTCATTCATAAAACTCCAGATGCCCATTATTCATCACATCATAACATACTGGATTGCAGTTAATTCACCTAAAGTTTTCATATTTGATAACTTCCTTATTCATGTTAATTGGGTTACTTGGAATTTTCCATCAATCATGGCATCTCAGGCTTTGGCTCTTCTGAAAGAATTCATTTGTGAGACATATATTATACACTAGATGTACACAAGCAAAATTAAGTGTAGGATCCAATTTCAAGGATGACTCATGTCTGCTTTGACTGAAGGAGAGGGCACAATTTTGTTCCTTGGTAGATTCCTCCTCGAAAGAGAAAAATAAGGCTGAGAGCAATCACCTTTACCTCAGCTCACCTTACTCAAACTCCTGTGATTCATGGTGCTACGAGAAACAATTTATGTTCAAGGAGACTTTGAAAGGACACTTATTGCAGGGAGCAGCGTGAGGTGAAAGCATGAAATCAGAGGGTTCGGATAATTGAGTTCAGATCTGGCACTTTGAGTAGTATTGAGATTTTGTACTTTTATTCCTCATCTGTACACCCTAACAGCTAGAACTAATGTTCTCTTTGGATCATCCCATCTCTTTAATGTGGTCGGAGTCTGTTAGCAAGAATGCTTGAGGTTTGGGGAAGTGTCATGTTTATTCTCTCGGCCTTCCTGTAAATATTCCCCATTTCTATTCAGCTATATTCTCCATTTTAAAGAAATGCATTGTTCTTTTATTCACAATGACTGTTTTCTCATTCTCAATCTCCTATAAGTCAATGGTGAATATTCACACAGAGATGTTAGTTTCCTTCCAACCAAGAGCTACAATGGAGAAAATTTTCATGAAAAGGGAGGAGAAAACAGAAAGATCCCAATCTGAGTCTGCTGCTTAAGGGAAAATCACGTGGATTTGGATCCCTGCATAGCCATATCATGGAGTCAGTAGGTTAAATGAAGGAAATGAAAGAACTCCAACTGAATCTTGCAGTTCCTTAAAAGCGTCATGCTCTTCTTGCATCCAATCTTTGCACGAGTTGTTCTTTCATGGAAGTCTCCTTAATCCAAGAAAGTTTCCCCTCATTTCTCCTGGCTGAGAACTTTTTAAGATGCATGCTCTGTTCTTCTCATTGTGACATAATTAAAGAAAATAGAGACTTGAAAAGAGTGAGAACATTGGTGGTGTACATTTTGCCTTTTTTTCTACTGCTATTATTAGGAATGTTTACCACTTAGATACAGCATATTCCAGTGAAAGAGAAGCTCAGCAGAGGACACAGGCTTAGGCTGCCTTTGTCCATGGTGTGGGGTGAGCACCTGAGCATGCTGTGGTTGGGCTATAGCTATCGCTGTGTCTGCTCACTGGGCAGACTGAGCAGGCATCCTACTGGTTCTTGTTTCTTTGAGGTCAAGTAAATAAGTGATTCCTATAGCCCCAAATTTCTTCTTATGCCAACATACTCCCAGGATACTAAGTAGGTCACAATAGGACCCAGATAATAATTCATTTCAGGTTTCCAGGTTGCAAAGAGCACCAGCGACTTTCCTGTGTGTGGCCTGTATTCTCTTCAATCTTGTTCGGCTATTTCACTTCTGAGGTCTTGTTCTCAGATCTGCATATATTTACATGTTTTAGTCTGTAAGCTTTTTAGCTACAAATTACTTAAAAGAGGTCAGCCTCTGCCAATATAATTTTCTTTTTTTCTTATTTGCTTACTCTAACAAATAAATAAAAACATGAATAAGAAGAATAAAAAAATGAAGTCTTTGTATAGAAGTCTTTTAACTATGGCAGTCAAGACAACTGTTGTTTTAATATTACTACACAGAGGGCAGCATTGTATCTCAGCTTCTAAGGTGCCTTGCTCTAAGCTGATTTATCCCTACTGTGGATAGAAGGAAAATGGTACAACTCAAGGGTTAAATGACTTGTGATCTTTCCCAGTTAGGCTGGATTTCAAGACAGTATAAAGACTCAGAAAATTTTTCTGGACGCTATTAAATCACTAACAGTACAATCCGGGTTTCTGATGTTCTCATCTTGGTTTTGTTAATAAAGTATGATCAGTAAAAATGAGTGGGTGGGCCTTTCTACCTTCAAGGTCATTGTGACTCTTAACCATCAAATCATATTTTTATGGTGATATTTTTCTTCTGAACTTGCATTTTATATATTTTCATCTATCCATTTAACTCTTACGTTACTATTTTAAAAATTACTTTCAATTTCAGTCTCCTTCCAGAGTTAGTACTATAAAACATCACTCGAACTTTTCAAATACCTTCAGTTTTGTTTCCTTTTTAATGTTTGCAGTCAAAACTTTGTGCATGGGTTTGGGAATTAAGAGGAAATACTACTAATTTATAAATTTAGTAAAGTATCATGTGTTACATTTGCGCTGCTAGCACATATGGCACGTTCGTGGAAATTAGAAGAGGTCTCTCTTCCCTTAAGACATTTTTCATGCAGAACAATAGTCCTAATAAAGAAATCTGTAATAACTATGAATGGTTCTTCCTGGAGCTGGCCAGCACATAACCTGTACCACCACGCACAGGATTCTTAAAGAGTCCTTAACTTTTAAAAAACAATCTTTAACTAAGCATTGTTGTCCTAATTGTAACTGTACAGTTTCATCAAAGGAATACCATCTTCATAGATTGACTAGGATTACTGAAACTTGAAATGCAACTTGAAGTTTCATAGGAGATAGTGCTCCACCAATGATTGCAATGATTGCTAGCTAGGGTAAGAAAAATGAATCCCTCTCTTAGTCTATAATGTACAGCTGCTTTACTCACTGAAAAACAGCAGAGGCGTGAGGCCAATCTTTTCTGAAGAGATTGCCTCCAGAAAAACGAAACCCCCATGTTAAATAGAGAACTCTGTAATACAAATCATGCGCTATAGTGCATGATTATTTGGCATATTATAATCTGCATTTGTGTAGTATTTAAAAATACATCTGATGATTAATAAATCATCCATGTGTTGCACACGTATGTTTATTGTGGCACTATTCACAATAGCAAAGACTTGGAACCAACCCAAATGTCCATCAATGATAGACTGGATTAAGAAAATGTGGCACATATACACCATGGAATACTATGCAGCCATAAAAAAGGATGAGTTCATGTCCTTTGTAGGGACATGGATGAAGCTGGAAACCATCATTCTCAGCAAACTATCGCAAAGACAGAAAACCACACGTTCTCACTCATAGGTGGGAATTGAACAATGAGAACACTTGGACACAGGAAGGGGAACATCACACACTGGGGCCTATTGTGGGATGGAGGGAGCGGGGAGGGATAGCGTTAGGAGATATACCTAATATAAATGACGAGTTAATGGGTGCAGCACACCAACATGGCACATGTATACCTATGTATCAAACCTGCATGTTGTGCACGTGTACCCTAGAACTTAAAGTATAATAAAAATAAAAAAAAAACCATCCATGTGTAATGACATATGGATATCAGAAAAAGGTTCTCCGAATACTACTTACATCTGCAGGGTAGAATATTAATGTGTTTCCAAGGCTTGATTCACATTCTATTTCCAAAATCTGAACAACAGTAGATCAAATGTTTACCTGTATTAATGGCTTCAGTTAATTATCCCATTAGTTCTCAGAAGACCATAATGCGAATCAAAGGTTATGATCTAGATTTAATGCCTTTCTAGTTATATCCTATTATATATTAGTGCTTTCATTAGGGCTTGCTGGACAAAGTATAAAAAAGTCTCCCCACTGTTTACACTAGAGGATAAAGTCTGAATGCTTTAGCAAGGCACACAAAACTTCCCTGGCCAGGTTTACCATCTAGGCCTTTGTTAGTGTAAGCAGTTGTGTCAGAGGCCTGGGCTGTCTTCTGAGCAGGGAACTTCAGAATCTGGCTCATGCTATGAGTAGAAGAATGAAGGGGAGCTAATGCTTGTGTCCTCCATGAAGGTATGCTCAAGGATTTGAACTGAATTGGAAGAGGACATTCTACCATTAAGATGAGGTAGAATAGGAGAATGGTTCTGAAGGCAGCACTTACAGAAATTTCTGACAACTAAAACATAGTCTGTGGGCAGAGTGTATTTAAAATTTTGGACACTTCCCTCTTCAACTCTTTCTCTCATAACTCCCACCTTCACTGTATTTCAGCTGTAACAACTGGTATTTTTCCCTTTGCCTTGAAAAATCTTTCCATCATCTTCCACCTTATAAACATACCTTTTAAGAACCAAGTCAAACTTTACTTCTATAAATTATTCCTTCCTGCTAAACCTTATACAAACTTTGATCGTGGCATGTATCCTAAGACACTATAAGTATTTATTTGCAGTTGGCCTCCTCTTATAAACTGTTAGCTCATTGAGGGCAGGACGGATTCTTCTTTAATTGGTGTATTCCTGTGGAAGGAACCCAGGACACACTCAGTAAACTTTGTGGAATAAATAAAATTTCTCATTATTGATATCTATACTCTGTTCTTATGCCTAAAAAGCAGTCCCAATTTTGTCATTGGGCAACAAATATTTATGGGAACCTTCAAGGTACCAAAGATTCATGCTTGCAGGTATTTTGGCAGATGCAATGGCTTACATATGAGACACAGACTTCATCATGGATAAATTTACAACTTAATTTGGGAAACAAGATATATGTTTATGAAATCAGTAGGAAACATGGAAGATAGTGCTGATTTGTTTGGTAGAAACCGTTCGGTAGTGAGTAAAAACCACAAGTGACTAGTCATGGTTTGAAATAACTCCTTCTAGGAACTCCCTTACTGTTAAAGCCTTGTGCTGGAGTAGATAAAAAAAATAAAAGATCATAAACATGAAAAAAGAACATCTCTATATTGATACTGGAATGAGTTTGAGTACTTAACGAGAGACAGTCGAAGTCCCTTATGACCCTGAGGTTTCTCGTAACTATGAGACAATAACCACATTGGGATAGATGATAAATGTCACTCCAGGAAAAGGAAGAAAATGATAATATCTGAGAATATGTCTCTGTCATCAGCACCTGGGTCTTCTGGAGAGCAAGCTAGTGGACAGTTGCACCAGTTTCTGATTTCCTCACCTTTCATTTTGCTTGAGACAATGGCGTTTAGTGTCCAAAATAGCCTTGGGAATAATTTTGTTCTTTCTCTTCCCAATCGGATTGTGCACACATTGCACTAGTTCTTACCGTTGAGGTGAAATTGCTAATCAGGAATCCCACAACCTGTGGTAGGCCATTGCTAATCAGCATCACTGGTGTGGAGTGCTTGAGTCATTATTTGAAGCTGATTCAAAATCATATGATAATAAATTTCCATTTCTATAACCACCCATATATTTTCTAGTGTCACCAAATAGTTCTTTTTTTCTCACAGTTTGTGGGGGATAATTACTTTCCTACAAGGCTAGCCTATGAAAGGAAAAACGAAAAAAAAGAGAATGTTATTGCCACCATAGTGCTGGGATCCCTGTCATTTTTTTTGATTCCTACTTCACAGAAATAAGGGCTGATAGAGGAGTGCATGACTAAAGAGCACATTCTGAGTCAAGCATTTTAGTTCAGCACCCTGTGGCATCGCTCACATCCAAGCCATGTGCTGAAATGGTGTGTGTACTTACAGTTCTGCCTAAATGTGGTAATTAAAGGGGGGAAGAGCCATTTGTTTCTTTCCTTTGATTTTTCAAGTTGAATTTATTTTTGTGTGGGTAGAAAAAAGAGAACATATATTAGCAGAATTATTTTTTTTCCGTTTGTACTCTCATTTAGATCAGCCATTTACTTCATTTTCAGATTATCTGTATAAATAAAAGCCATTAAGGAAACATGCCTGGAACAAGTAGAGACCATACAGACTCATACAGAGATGGAAATGCAGATGAGAGATTTTGTTAGCTAATCGGCTATCAACTGTTTTGACGAAGAAATGTATGGTTTTATGAAAATACCTGTATATATTTCCTTGTATACACTCTGACTCTTATTGCTGGATATTTCTGTAGAATGTCACATTCTTTCAAACCTCTCTTTAGCCAGTAAGTATTGCTGACAACAATCTAGGCTCTGGCACTGTTTGCGGTCACCCCTGGCTGCTAAGGGGAGCAACATAGACCCTAGCACACTGCAGTGAAATTGAATTATCATAGAGATACTATATACACTGCTGCATCATTCTAGCCATGAACACAGGATTGAAAAAAGATTGATAGACTACAGGAATGGATCAACAAATAACTATGTGGGTGGTGCTGTTAGATATTTACTTCTGCAAATATTGATGTAGATAAATGGAATGTTGCTTAAAGTTTGTATTTTCCCTAAAAGGAAAGGGTTGTTTGTCTCTACCTGTAACTATCAGATATCAAGTATTAATGACAACGTGTTCATGTCTCCCATACATGGGCCCATGGGATGTCTGGGGTAAAACTTGCCTTCATATAGCTAACCTGAAATAATCATAGGATGAGTTCACAGGCTCTGTGTGTTTAAGACTATTTGTTATTCTTGGAAAATGTTGCAGAAATGACCCATTGGAAGATGATCAAAAAACATGAGTCTTTTGCTCAGCCCTGGAATATGGACCAGCATCTTTGAAAGATAAAAAGAGATGTAGTCATAAAATACATAGGGGTGTGTCTATAATTATAGCCACCATTTAGTGTAATACATTACAAGAAGCAATTGCATGATGACACTGATATTTTTGTGTTTGTGGATGAAATATAAAAATATTTTAGTTTTGAAGATCAAATGAACATGTGTTTTATTTTTTATTTTACTTTGTTCCAGGATACATGTGCAGAATGTGCAGGTTTCTTACATAGGTATACATGTGCCACGATGGTTTGCTGCACCTATCAACCCATCATCTAGGTTTTAAGCCCCACATGCATTAGGTATTTGTCCTAATGCTCTCCCTCCTCTTGCCCCACACCCCTTGACAGGCCCTGGTGTGTGATGTTTCCCTCCCTGTGCCCATATTGAACATGTGTTTAAATAAAAGAAAAGAAGTCGCTTAGTTTTTCAACATTTAACTCTTCATGTTCATATTGAACTTCTATGCACGACTCTGAACAGCAAAGAAGTATATAAGACACAGTCATTTCTTTCTTTTTTCTTTTTTTGAGATAGAGTTTCACTCTTGTTGCCCAGGCTGGATTGCAATGGCACGATCTTGGCTCATTGCAACCTCCACCTCCTAGCTTCAAGCGATTCTCCTGCCTCAGCCTCCCAAATGGTTGGGATTATAGGCATGTGCCACCATGCCCGGCTAATTTTTTGTATTTTTAGTACAGACGGGGTTGGCCAGGCTGGTCTTGAACTCCTGACCTCAGGTGATCCACCTGCCTTGGCTTCTCAAAGTGTTGTGATTACAGGCGTGAGCCACTGCACCTGGCTTCACAGTCATTTCTTTTAAGAAGATCTAGAGGGTGAGACCAACAAGTGATATAATTACAGATATATATATAAAATGGAAAATTTTAGCCACATAAATCTTTGAAGTGCATGAACATTTATTGTTTTGTTCATAGCTGGGATAACTACAAAGTCCTCAGCTGATCTGGGCATTTTGAGATCCAGTAGGATACAACATACCTACTGTCTTAATTGGTTTTCAAGAAATTCATCCAGATTGTAAAATATGATAGGTAATAATAATCATAAAACTGGACAGAA
The DNA here is from genome assembly GCF_006542625.1 of Nomascus leucogenys. NCBI lineage: Eukaryota > Metazoa > Chordata > Mammalia > Primates > Hylobatidae > Nomascus > Nomascus leucogenys. The sequence goes on along the minus strand of NC_044386.1, from coordinate 64,194,384 downwards.
AAAAGTTCTTAAGGGCTCAGATTAAATGAGTTAAATCACACCATCCTGAAATAGGTATGTGTCATGTAGAGGCAGTAAAATAAAAGAAGTGTGTATGTGAAGAGAATAAAGTGAGACACAAATATATTTTTATTATGTATTAGTCTAATAGTAGAAGTGTTTCTCTGTCTTTTCTGTTAAAAAATAGATGGTAGGACCTCATATAGTGATAAATTATGAAATAGCGTGTATTCCTCTCTCATCCCTATTTACATTGGCATGTAAATTTTTTGCTATGACTAAATAAATCAAACACTAACAGCAGGTGTATGTCAACGTAGCTCTGAAAAAATGGTGCTGGTGCTTATGGCTAATAAAAATAGCTGTAATTAATATTACATCATGAAGGTACGGCATTGTCATGCTCAGGAATATTGGCTATTATCAGCTTTCATAGTTGGAAGAGAAAATCTTTTCAAATGGGTGAATTGATGGAAACAGAGAAGAGTCAAGTGCCCACATTACTGGTGACCAACTAATTTACCTAGCATGACTAAACAAGAGAAGCCTTAGTAATTATCTAACTCAATTCCTTTATTTTACAGTCAGGAAAAAAGTGTAGTTATTTTATTTGTTCATTCAACAAATATTTATTGAGTGTCAACTATGTGCTACTCATGTTCTAGGTGTTGGGAAGAGGCCTAAGAACAAGTGGACAAGGATCTTTCTTTATGGAGATGGCATGGTTGATTTGGTTGATTTGGGAAGGCCTCTTTGAAAAGATGGCATTTAAGCTGATAGATTAATGGACAAGAAGCAGTGAGCTGGCAAAGTTTGAGAGAAAAGCATCCTAGGCAGAGTTCCTATTAGTGAAAGGTTGTAAGGCAGGAATAAGCCATGAATGACTGAGAAACAGAAAAAAAAATGTTTTCTGTGGCTTGAGCATGTGGAACTGGGGATCATGAAAGTTGAGGCAAGAGAGACAGGCAGGGGGCAAACATGTTAGCTTTATAAGCCAGGGTAGGAAATTTTGGATTTTTCTCTGACAGGAAGCCATTGGAAGATTTTTAAGCGGGAGAGTGACACAATACACGTATACAGTGAAACGATACAACTACCGTGCAGAGAATGGATCTAAGAAGGCAAGAATGGATGAAGAGTAGCTGGGTAGCCACTGTGTTAGTTCAAAGCAGAAATGGTTATCCGGACTATAAGGATAAAAGCAGAGATAGAATTGTCTGTGCATAAAATATGTTTTAGGGCAGAATTATCAAGGCTACTTGAAAAATTGGATGCTGAGGGTGAATGAAATGTAGAAAATAAGAATCACTCCTAGGATTTTAGCTTGCATTGCTGGGGAGATAGTGCTGTTTTGGTTTTGTTTTTTGTGTGTGTTTTTAAAATTGTTTTATTTTTATTTTTACTTTTTATTTTTCAAACTTTTATTTTAAGGGCAGGGGTACAAGTGCAGGTTTGTTACATATGTAAACTTTTGTCATGGGGGTTTGATGTACAGATTATTTCATCACTCAGGTATCAAGCCTAGTACCCATTAGTTATTTTTCTTGATCCTCTCCCTCCTCACACTTTCCTCCCTCCAAAAAGCCCCAGTGTGTGTTGTTCCCCTCTATGTGTCCAAGTGTTCTCATCATTTAGCTCCCACTTATAAATAAGAACATGCCATATTTGTTTTTCTGTTCCTGTGTTAGTTTATTCATTATTTTTTGCTAAGAATAATGACCTCCGGTTCCATCCATGTCCCTGTAAAGCACATGATCTCCTTTTTTTTTTTGTAGCTGCATGGTATTCCATGGTGTATATGTACCACATTTTCTTTATCCAGTCTATCATTGATGAGCATATAGGGTGATTTCATGTCTTTGCTACTGTGAATAGTGCTGCAATGAACATATGCATGCATGTGTCTTTATAATAGAATGATTTATATTCCTTTGGGTATATACCCAGTAATGGGATTGCTGGGCCGAATGGTATTTCCATCTTTTGGTCTTTGACAATCACCACACCTTTTCCCACAATGGTTGAACGAATTTACATTTCTACCAACAGTGTATAGGCATTTCTTTTTCACCACAATCTCACTACTATACTATCTGTTATATTTTGACTTTTTAATAATAGTTTCCTTTCGAATTGGGAGAGACCAAAGGAAGAGTAGGATTGGGGGAGTCTTGTTTTTGTTTTAGATATATGTTTCATATGGCTATATGGAAATGTCACATAGACAGTCGATGTTAAGAGTCTGGCTTATGGATGATTGTTAGAACCACGTGACTGAGCTGAGCGAATTCAAAGAGGCTAAAGCATGGATAGAAGAGAAATAAACCAACAACAACAAAAAAAAGGCCCAGGACCAGACGGATTCACAGCCGAGTTCTACCAGAGGTACAAAGAGGAGCTGGTAACATTCCTTCTAAAACTATTCCAAACAATAGCAAAAGAGGAATTCCTTCCTAACTCATTTTGTGAGGCCAGCATAATCCTGATACCAAAACATGGCAGAGACACACATAAAAAAGAAAATTTCAGGCCAATATCCCTGATGAACATCAGTGCCAAAATCCTCAATAAAATACTGGCAAACGAAATCAAGCTGCACATCAGAAAGCTTATCCACCATGATCAACTCAGCTTCATCCTTGGCATGCAAGGCTGGTTCAACATACACAAATCAATAAACGTAATCCATCATGTAAACAGAACCAATCACAAAAACCACATGATTTCTCAACAGATGCAGAAAAGGCCTTTGACAAAATTCAGCACCCTTTCATGCAAAAACTCTCAATAAACTAGGTACTGATGGGACATATCTCAAAATAATAAGAGCTATTTATGACAAACCCACTGCCAATATCATAGTGAATGGACAAAAGCTGGAAGCATTCCCCTTGAAAACCAGCACAAGGATGCCCTCTCTTACCACTCCTATTCAATGTAGTATTGGAATTTCTGGCCAGGGCAATCAGGCAAGAGAAAGAAATAAAGGGTATTCAAATAGGAAGAGAAGAAATCAAATTGTTTCTGTTTGCAGATGACATGATTGTATATTTAGAAAACCCCATTGTCTCAGCCCCAAATCTCTTTAAGCTGATAACCAACTTCAGCAAAGTCTCAGGACACCAAATCAATGTGCAAAAAATCACAAGCATTCCTATATACCAATAATAGAGAAACAGCCAAATCATGAGTGAACTCCCATTCACAATTGCTACAAAGAGAATAAAATGCCTAGGAATACAACTTACAAGGGGTGTGAAGGACCTCTTCAAGAACTACAAACTACTGCTCAAGGAAATAAGAGAGGATACAAACAAAAGGAAAAATATTCCATGCTTATGGATAAGAAGAATCAATATCGTGAAAATGGTCATACTGCCCAAAGTAATTTATAGATTCAATGCTACCCCCATCAAGCTACCACTGACTTTCTTCACAGAATTAGAAAAAATACTTTAAATTTCATATGGAACCAAAAAAGAGCCCACATAGCTAAGACAATCCTAAGCAAAAAGAACAAAGCTGGAGGCATCATGCTACCTGACTTCAAACTATACTACAAGGCTACAGTATCCAAAACATCATGGTACTGGTACCAAAGCAGATATATAGACCAATGGAACAGAATGGAGGCCTCAGAAATAACACCACACATCTACAACCATCTGATCTTTGACAAACCTAACAAAAACAAGCAATGGGGAAAGGATTCCCTATTTAATAAATGGTGTTGGGAAACTGTCTAGCCATGTGCAGAAAACTGAAACTGGACTCCTTCCTTATACCTTATACAAAAATTAACTCAAGATGGATTAAAGACCTAGGCAATACCATTCAGGACATAGGCATGGGCAAATACTTCATGATTGAAACACCAAAGCGATGGCAACAAAAGTCAAAATGGACAAATGGGATCTAATTAAACTAAAGAGCTTCTGCACAACAAAGGAAACTATTATCAGAGTGAACAGGCAACCTACATGGGAGAAAATTTTTGCAATCTATCCATCTGACAAAAGGCTAATATCCAGAATCTACAAGGAACTTAAACAAATTTATAAGAAAAAAAAACCCCATCAAAAAGTGGGCAAAGGATATGAACAGACACTTCTCAAAAGAAGATATTTATGCAGCCAACAAACATATGAAATAAAGCTCATCATCACTGGTCATTAGAGAAATGCAAATCAAAACCACAATGAGATTCCATCTCATGCCAGTTAGAATGGGGTTCATTAAAAAGTCAGGAAACAATGGATGCTGGAGAGGATGTGGAGAAATGGGAATGCTTTTACATTGTTGGTGAGAATGTAAATTAGTTCAACTATTGTGGAAGACAGTGTGGCAATTCCTCAAGGATCTAGAACCAGTAATACCATTTGACCCAGCAATCCCATTACTGAGTATATACCCAAAGGATTATAAATCATTCTACTATAAAGACACATGCACATGTATGTTTATTACAGCACTACTCACAATAGCAAAGACTGGGAACCAACCCAAATGCCCATCAATGTTAGACTGGATAAAGCAAATGTGGCACATATACACCATGGAATACTATGCAGCCATAAAAAAGGATGAGTTCACGTCCTTTGCAGGGACATGGATGAAGCTGGAAACCATCATTCTCAGCAAACTAACACAGGAACAGAAAACCAAACACCACATGTTCTCACTCATAAGTGGGAGTTGAACGATGAGAACACATGGACACGGGGAGGGGAACATCACACACCGGGCATGTTGTGGGGTTGGGGAATAAGGGAGGGATAGCATTAGGGGAAATACCTAATGTAGATGATGTGTTAATGGGTGCAGCAAACCACCATGACATGTGTCTACCCATATAAGAAACCTGCACGTTCTGCACATGTATCCCAGAACTTAAAGTATAATAAAGTAAAAAAAAAAAAAAAAAAAAAAGAGAGAGAGAGGAAATGAAGCCTTAAGGACTGCAGAGGAGAAAGAGCCAGCAATAGAACCTGAAAAGCTGGATTAGTGGCATGCTGGGAAAAGTAGGAGATCATGGTGTCATGGAAGCCAGAAAGATGAGAATAACTATAGCAAATGTCGCTGAGTTATCATTGGCTTTGGCAAGATGAAAATCATTGTTGGTTTGTCTGAGGGCAGTCAGGTAGAAAATGCTTGAAGTATTTGTGATTTTCTTTTCCCCTCTACAAAAAACAGAAGTCTGGATTCTGATTTTGAGGACTTCTTTTACATGTTAGTTGTATATCAATTGTAAGGCTGACCCATGTCATTGGAATATTGGATTAAATAAGGTTTTATATTAGCTTGCCTTTGATATCTTTTGTCAGTTAAAGTTTTATCTACATTATCTTATAACTTAACATCTGTTTTTTTTTTCTTCTAAATAGGAAAAGAACCAAAATTACTACATCCCTTTAAAGAAAAGAGAAACCAGGGCAAAAGTATGGTGATAGGAAACTTCTATAGGTAGTTGTTATGAATTTAGTAATTAATGAGACTGAAACATGAGAATAGCTGATTCACGGTTCCTATTACCCTTTTTGGATTCAGGCAGAACAATGATGTCAAAAACATCTACTTCTGGAGCTCTCAGAAATAAGTTGGGTATCTTTCAGGTAATGAAGCAAGACACATGGGCTGTTGTTTCCTGGAAGCCTGCAACAATCACCGAAGCTTTTAGAAGAGAAGAGCTTATCTACAGTTTTCCCTTTCCTATGGTAATCCATCTTCTCATCAAAAATGATGAAACACAGTCAGCACTAAAAAGATCTAAAATAATTTAAAAAGTACTTCTTTTGGCCGGGTGTGGTGGCTTACACCTGCAATCCCAGCACTTTGGGAGGCTGAGGCGGGTGGATCACTTGAGGTCATGAATTTGAGACTGGCCTGGTTAACATGGTGAAACCCCGTCTCTACTAAAAATACAAAAAGTAGCTGGGCGTGGTGGCAGGTGCCTGTAATCCCAGCTACTTGGGAGGCTGAGGCAGAAGAATTTCTTGAACCTGGGAAGCAGAGGTTGCAGTGAGCTGAGATCGCACCACCACACTTCAGCCTGGGCAACAGAGCGAGACTCCATCTTTAAAAATTTTTTTTTTCTCTGAATTTTCTACTCAGGGAAGGAGTAAAGTGAGTAAGCTGGAGATACTCTGCCAAAAATGCTGCTTCATTCAGAGATCTGAAAACTCACCTGATTCTGGTGATATCTAGAACAACTGCATAGGATCTAAGTTCAAAGAACTTGACCCTAGTTAATTTGTTTTATAATAAATCCAGTTTATTAGAAGGACTTTAAAAAAGATTATTGCTTCTTCTGTTGAATCTAGGAATGTGCCAAAGCTTCCCTGACAGACAGTACCTGACTCTTAGAGGCTTAAACTCGAAAAGGTTTACAACACTCCTCACATCACACATAAAATATGACCTGAATGTAAATAAATCTCTTCTATTTTTTTTTAGACACGGGATCTTTCTCTGTTGCCCAGGCTGCTAGGCTGGAGCACAGTGGCACAGTTGTAGCTCACTGCAGCCTCACAGTCCTGGGCTCAAGTGATTCTCCTGTCTCAGCCTCTTGGGTAGCTGGGACTACCAGTGCTCGCCACCACACTTGGCCAATAAATCTATTCTTAAAGTAGGCTTTTGCTTTTTCCTTAATTTTCTGCTTTTTGTCAGCCCTGTCCACTGTTTCCTTACCCCATGCTCAATTTGGTATACCTGTAGAGGAATGAGCAATATGCAAAAGAGAATTTATAGGAACATGCATGGAAGAAGCAGCTAATATATTAGCTGGAGTACGTCTTGAAGAGGAATCAACAAACTAGCTCTTCTTAGACAAAGAAACTGAGGCCTAGTGAAGGTTCCACATCCCACTGATGATGAGATCAGGTGGAAATCCAGGGAGAGGTGTGTCATAGTCACATGAAGTGTAGTTGGCACTTTTTTTGGATTGCAACGTTTGAGTGTCAACTGAGTGATACAACTTAGCACTTCGAAAATATGACCTAAGACCAAAGGTCATTTCATCTCAGTCCATGTAAATGGAAGTATAGCTTCCAGGAAAAGTGGCCAGACCTCTTTAAAATTACTACATTTTGTTCTGAGTGCCAGATTTTAAGAGAATACTCAGGGGAAAGAGAAGAGGCAATAGAAGTTAAGTCATACGAGAAATAGCCCGGACGACTAGAAATGTTAAACTGGGATAAAAATGCCTCCTGGAAGAGAAGGAAGTGGAACAGGAGGTGAGAAAGTAAAGATGACACCTGTGTGGAATCAGCTTATTCTGCAAGACTAAAAATGTGTGTATACTTGAAGGAGTTGGTATTCCATACAGGTCAGGAGCACAGCCTCTAGAATCATACAGAACCAAGTAGTCTTCCATTCTTGTGGAAGTTTCTTAACTCTGTCTTGATTACTTCATCTCTAAAATGGGTTGATAATATTTTGAATGAATTTAAATGACATGCAGGTAAAGGTTGTATTCCAATGTTTCGTATTTAATAAATGCTAAGTTGATAATAACTATTATTATTATTATTAACTTTTTGTATTCTTAGGAGAAGAAGGTCTTACTCAGGGTAAGTTTCACATCATAGAAGGAAGACAAAAGAAAACACAGAAGCTGTTACATATGGATGTTGCAGAGAATTCATGCACTGGGTGGACAGCTAGGAAGTCCCCTCAATTCAAACATACAGTAGTATCATGACTTTGACCTTCTAGTCAGTTTTTCCTACTTCAGAAATGCACAGAAAATCAAAAGTATGATCTTAAAGCAATTCTTGAACCAGCAAAGTGTGGATTTAAAAACAGGAACAAAGTCATAGCTCCCCTTCATAGCTCCCCTGTGCTGTGTCATTTCCATGCTCACAAAATTCACCCAATAGTTGTTTTCTTCTATGTGTCCTCAGCCTTATCTGCCCAGCAACTCTGCTGTAATTATGATCCATCTACCAGATGTTCGAATCAGCATTTGGTTCTTCTTCTGACTCCATTTTACCTACAGAGAAAGAGTGTATGATGAGTGTGTTGGCTGGAATAGAGGGAGAAGGGGCACATATGGGAAAGAGGGAGATCTAATAATAGCTAAAAGAGAATAAGTGGAGGTGAGGACAAGCTCTAAAGTTCACTATTTCCAGGATTAGAATAGGAGGCACAGAGCTCTATTTCCTTAGCTCTAAGCTAGCTGTCTGCCTTCTAGATTTTAATATACTAATTTATTTTTTAATCAAATTAAATTTACTCTTTTGTGACATTTAATGGGTGATCAGTACCAAATGGTCATTTGACTGTACAGGTCCCTATCTCTCATTCTTACTTTTGTTGAGGTAAAATTTCAGTTTTGAATAATGCAAAGGATTTTCTGGAGGTTTCCTACACGGAGGTGGGAATAACAAATACAGAACTAGCTCTGCCCTGGCAGGGAGGCAATTCCAGCCTATTGGGCCCTGGTGATGTAACCTGCTGGAGGAGACTTGTTACAACACCCAGGTTCTCCTGGCCCTCATTGAGAAGCTGCTTGGTGCTGATAATCAATATACACGATGGAGATGAGGCTCAGTGATCGGAAAAAGGGTGATAATGCTCTCATCTTTATTTTGCAAAAGATAAAATGAAAGCCGGAAAATAAGGGATTTGTGATCTCTAAAGGTTAAAGTTGTTTGTTATCCTGATATCACACAGACCTTTAAATATTGACTTTCATAGTCGGTGTATCCAGATCCTTGGACTGGAAGCCCTGGCTATGTTCAGAAAGGAAAGGGTAATTTTCTCAATAGCCTTCCCTGAACTATTTTGAACAATAACAGAACAGGCCCTCCTTTGCCAAGTAGATGACTATTTATCTGG